>NW_025777168.1:0-207498 GCF_021130785.1 Homalodisca vitripennis | reverse complement strand
CATGAAGTTTGTAAGCCAAATTATGACATTTCCAGGTCAAAAAACTAAATTTACTAAAATTATCAAAAGAAATTTAACCATCCGTACGTATTTTATATGGACTTTGAGAGAATATTGGAAAAGATACCGACATGCAAGAACAATCTCCACAAAGATCGACTACAAACAAGGTTCGCAGAAGAACATTCCTTATGGTTTTACTCTATAATTTAGTGTCGAATGTGGACCAATCGTATGTACAAGCCGATATGTTATCGAGCAAAAAAATGAAGAAGATTTGCCAAATGTTCCTGCAAAATTGTTTGATGAAACTCACTAAATTATCGAATTACATAAGACTAACAAAACTATAATTCTAAGAACAAAAAACCTAGTGAAATTGACTGAAGAAGAAGAAATTTCATACCAAAATGCAAACGTTTGTCATATTTTGCCGAATGGTACTGCTTATGATGTTTGAGTCAATTTCTGTTAGGTTTTACTCCTGATAGTTGGGAAAGATAAGAGTGTTAATAAAGTAAGTGATCATTGTCATTTTGACTGGAAAGTTTCGAGGCGCAGCTCATTCAGGTTGTAATCTGAATTTGAAATTTCCAAAAAATATTCCCAGTTTTCTGTCATATTATGTCAAATTACGATACTCATTTGTACATAAAAGAATTGGCAAAACAGTACGGTAATGTTGATTTGATTGCAAAACAACCTCGATGAACGATATATAAATTATTCTGTAAATTCTGGATACGGGTATGAGTTTGATGGTGTCAAAACCTTACGAAGTTCCATAAAATTCTCTTTTCGTGGACACATTTTAGATTTCATGGCCTCGTCTATTGAAATAATTAGCGAAAATATCTTAAAGTAAAGAAGAAAGAAGACTTCAAACGTACATAATCATTTTATACAGGAATGGAAGGATATTGAATGAAATTCTAAAAAGACAGCCAAATGACGATGAGAAGAAATCTTTAAAATTCTATTCTGGAAAAGGCATATTTTCCCTATGAATTTATCGAACAGGTATTGAAAAACTTGGATTACACAGAAGAATTGAGGAAATTCAAGATTTTACTATTCACTTTTGACAGACGAGAGCACATATCTGAGAAAGATTTTTCATACACTTACCTTTAAATGTTTGGAACAAATTAAAAGAGAAAAATCTAGGATATTACTCTGATCTCTATAACATTCAAGATGTTTCTATTGCTCGCTTGATTATCCTTTGAAAAATTTTAGGAAAATATTTGTTTGAATTGACTATAAGATTGATCCTGCACACTATCTAAACAGCTCCCAGTCTTGCATGGGATGCTATGTTTAAAAATTAACTAAAAATTCGAGCTTCAAACTGATAACCACGATTTACGGATATGTATTTAATGATTACGAAAAAAAGGTATTTCGCGGGAGGCACTTTCTCAATGTATTTAAACGATTATGTGAAAGCAAAATAACAAAATAATTTAAAAAGATTTTGATAAGGACAAAGCCCGAAAACTATTTACTCTATCTCGTCATACCTGACCGCTTTGAAATGTAATAACCCTTTATGGGTTTATGTATTTTTTAGACCTCATGCAAAGTTTACCAGTTACGGCGATATTCAAGCTGGAGTGGATTCCTAAAACGTATACAAAAGAAGAGATGGGCAAGAAAACAATTTTAGGAACTCACTAGAGGCGACGCAAGATTATGGCTATATTCTCGAAGTTGATCTTGGATATTCCCAACGAATTTACACGAAACATCACAAGGATTTACACTCTTGCTCCCAGAACATTTTAAAAAACAAACTTTGACACAAACTCCATACTGGATATATAAACTGAATACGTTGTTTCATTCGAGGAAATTTGAAGGTTCTATTTTGGAAACCAAGGTATTGGATTTTGAAAACATCTGGTGAATAGGAGTTATTGCATTCGATCAGAAGCCTTTTTATGAAAGAGTTACATTGATTTTAATACTAATTAGTGAGGACCAAAAGCTACAAGTTGACTTTTGAGAAAGGATTTTTTACAAGCTTATGAACAAACTCTGTTTTTTGGGAAAAAGTAGAAAGTTTGGAAAATGTGCGAAATAATTAGATGCGATATTAGACTAGGAAATGAAGGAATTTTCAATGCTAAAAACAGGCCCAAGAAAAACGACAAACTTCAAAAAGCTTCACCTATCTTTGACGACAACGTGATATAGCACGAACGTCACCATGTACAAAACAAAGAAAGTAAAAATTTAACAAGCCGGATTTACATAGGGTTTTCCGAGTACTTGATTTGTCAAAGTTGTTAATGTATAAATTTTATTATGAAAAATTAAAGAGTTTTGATTCCAGATTTTGAAAATCTGTGTTACATGGATACAGACAGTTATTTTCTAGAATTTGAAAACGGTGATTCCTTACAAAATTATTTAAAGAAAATTATAGGATGACTTTGATACAACGCAGATTTTTCCAAAAGAATTCACCGGGACTGTTTCACTACTAAAAAATAAGGAAGGTTAATAGGGGAAATTCAATAGATGAGTTAAATACGACGAAGTTTTAAGAAGAATTTTGTGCGTTTACGGTCATAAGATTGTTACTCGTACAAATATCTAGATAAAAAACCCAGTTAGGTGTTAAAGGGGATTTAAGAGCAAGAAGCGTTGTAAATAAAACAAATACAAATATCAGAAAAACATTGAAGGAAATGTTTCCTGTTCTGAAAAGATAAAAGAAGAATTTAGGGAAGATGACAGTAATCAAAAAGCTACAAACATGAGTTGATACACCGTTCACTATAATACCAACGTTAGCACTGGATGAACGCTAAAGTATGATAAGTGAATTTGTATCCTAGAAAATAAGATCGATTACAGTACCGTTATGGATTATTAAAGGACGACCGACAATTAAAACAAGATATTTTACGGAAGAGTTAAACAAACTTGGAAGACTTTGATACTGTAAATGGGAAGATGATTTCATTCAACTGTCACATGTAGTGTAAAAAGAAAACGAAAAAATATAGATTCTAAGACGATTGTTCCAAACTTCAAAAACGGATTGGTATAGAATATGCAGCCACTGAAATGTTCAAAATGTAAGACAATATAAGAGTAAAATTTATAAATGAGATCCTTATGAAAAACAAGTAAAGACAAGAATTGAAGAATAAAGAAGAAATAGAGATTTGAAGCATAGAGAAAATTCATGCACCAGTACGAAAAAACGTTTAAAAAGAGAAAAATTATTAACTTTAGGAATTGACGATTTATGGGACAGCAGATTTGAGTAAATAATGTCTAACTATTACGTGATTCAAAATTGATGGATTCAAGGTA
Organism: Homalodisca vitripennis; assembly: GCF_021130785.1. Taxonomy (NCBI): domain Eukaryota; kingdom Metazoa; phylum Arthropoda; class Insecta; order Hemiptera; family Cicadellidae; genus Homalodisca; species Homalodisca vitripennis. Next base: position 204,168 of record NW_025777168.1, on the reverse strand, counting down.
TATGTTAAATGTTATTCGATACTTTTTTCATAAAAATATGCTTGGGTCAAGGAGCTATTCAAAAGAAAAAAACGGATTAAAGATGTTTCTCAAAAAGGCCTTCGAAGATATAGTTAAAAGATGCCATAATGGATCAATCACAAAACCTCCAAACCTACTTCATACAGATAAGGGTTTAGAGTTCAAAAATAAAGAATTTAACGAAGTTTTGAGGAAATACAACATTAAGATTTATCATACTGAAAACGAAGAGAAATCAAGTATCGTAGAGAGATATAACAGAACTCAAAATGAGAGAATGAAAGTTCTTTTTGAGGTTAATAAAAACTTTAAATGGATCGATATTCTTCAAAAAATAGTCACAAATTATAATGATACGGTTCACAGCACAATCAAAATGAAGCCCAAAGATGTAGATAAGGATGCAGAAAAAGGAGTTATTAGAGACCGTTTTTCCCGTCTGGGTATGACGTTAAACTGCCTTCTTCCCACCTAACCATTCCCTAATTCCTACCAAATCCCCCTCCAGGGTCTATAAGTACCCGTCCTCTGACCGTTCCAGTGCATGGCTCGCTGGGAGTGCTTAAGCCGGCACTAGATGCCCTATCTGGTGTCGGTGAGAGCTGATGTGAGCTTGTCTCTGCCGAGGCGTAGGTCATGTACTGGTTCAGAAGCCAGCCACTTCGGTCCTTGGTCAGGAAGTGTTCAGTAGGCAGGGGTGTCGGAGCCCCTGTTGCCACGTGCGAGTCCAAGTTGTGCGCGTATTCCCGACTTGGTAATCGATGGAAACCGGGCCTCGGGGAACTGAGGTAGGGTTGTCCCCCAAGCTACGGTTTGTGGGACACCCGAGGGCATGCCCGCTCCCGGTGAATCGGCCCGCACTACTAAACACGATGCGCTGGTGACCTTATCTATGGAAACTCAAACCACCCCACCCTTAGGGCAAGAATTCGGAGTAAGAGATCCTAATGATCCAGAGAACAAAGCGACAGTTGTCGGATTCTGAAAAATGAATCATACATAAAACAAAGGAAAGTGGAAGAAAAAGTAAACGCAGAAAATATGAACGTTCCAACTCCACTATACCTAATCGTTAGCCATAAGGATGAGGGCAAAACTCTAACGAAGGTTAGTCCTTTCTTAATAAACAAAGCTTTAGTTTCCTCAGGCGGTCAGCCTAAATCTGTAAGCAAACTGAGAAATGGAACTATCTTGGTGGAGGCTGCAAACTACATCCAAGCCAGGAAGTTCCTTCAGGATGACAAGCTTTTTTGATCAGGTGGAAGTCGTCGTTCAACCGCACTCCTCACTGAACACCTCCAAGGGGATCGTCTTCTGCCGTGACCTGATGGAGTGTAGTGAGGAAGAACTCAAGGACGAGCTGCAGTGTGAAATGGTAACCGATGTGGTCAGGATGCTTCGGACGGAGAATGGGAAAAAGGTTCCTACTCCTGGTCTAATTCTGACCTTTGCTTTTCCCCAACCTCCAAAAAACTATTAAGGCTGGGTACTTGTCCCTGACTGTACGGCCATACTTTAAAAATCCGCCAGCGGTGTTTTCCGTTGTCAGAGATTCGGGGCACTCTACTAAGACGTGCTCGGGCCCTGAGACTTGTTCCCGTTGCGGCGATGAAGGCCACCAAGAGGAAGGTTGCAAGAACGACGTCAGATGCGTGAACTGTAAGGGCAAACACGCGGCCACTTCGAAGGAGTGTAGAGTTTACTTAGAGGAAAAGGATGTATTGAAGATTCGTTACTCTTAACAAAACTCTCCTTTAACGAAGCCCGCAAAGAGTACAGGAGAAGAATCGCTCCAACCCCTAAAAAGGGAGTCTCATACTCCGAAGCTGCTTCAGCCCCAGTCCAATCCGCACAGTGCCCGTCATGTACCGCCTTGGAGGGTATGGTGCTCAATTTTAACGGAGGCAGGTTGCTGCTTTGGTTAAGCAGCTTGCAGCCGGTACCGGACAACATCCGTTGGCATCCTCCAGTAATCCTTCCCAAGCAGTCCACACGCCCCATACAAAGTCCAGCACACAGATTCAAGCTCGCTCAACAGTTACTCCTACTTTCAGAGATAAGGTGCAACAAAAATACGAAAACCCGCATTATCTTTGGAAGAGAGGAAAAAAACTCGCCGACCAAACTAAAAAAGAAACATACAAGCAAAATCAGAACATAGATCTAAATTCTTAGTGAAAAATGACTAATCCATCCTCGTCCAGATCCTCCCAATTATCACTTGATGATGATATGGTTGAGGGACCCTTTGGATATACAGACAGAGTTCCAAACTGTTCAAGGTAACTTCCGTCCTGTATCTAAACAAAGAAAAAAAATTACGATTGAACTAGCACAAAATAAAATATATAATATAATATAAAATGCTGTTACAATGGAATATTAATGGTTTGAGAAGCCACTTTGAAGACTTCAAATTACTTCTAAAGACAAAAAAACCTAAAGTTATTTGCCTACAAGAGACAAAATTGTCTCCTCATACTCGTTTCAAACAAAATGGTTATGACATCTTTCGCCTAGATCATCACCAACAAATTGCCTGTGGAGGTGTGGCTATTCTAGCAGATTCTTCTGTTAATGCTAGAGCCTTGAACATTGTCACAAACCTCCAGGCAGTAGCAGTATCAATCGATGTTCCGTTTTAAATTAACCATCTGCTCCATATATATTCCACCTTCCCTTTTGATTTATCTCTTGATGATCTACGTGATCTGTACAGCCAACTCCCTTCTCCTTTCTTGATGGTTGGTGATTTCAATGCACACCATCGCTCTTGGGGTTCCAGCCATTCTGATCGGAGGGGTAACATGGTTGCGGGGATTGTGGGATGAAGTGGCAGCGGTCATTCTCAATGACGAGTCGGCCACTTACATGTGCCCTAGGACTGGCATATGGTCGGCAATCGACCTGTTCAGTCTGCAGTCCGGTCGTGGCAACTCGAGTGCATTGGTCCGTACTTCCCGACCTGTCAGGGAGTGACCATGCGCCCATTGCGTGGCTTTTCAATCCTTTCCGTCTTTGACAGGCAAGTGTCCCAGGTGGAAAATTAAGAGGGCTGACTGGAACGAGTACAAAAAGAAACATAGTTTCTCAAAACTACTAATATCGAATTAAACGACATAAATACAGCCACTGAATTATTTACATCTAATATTATAACATCCGCAGAGCGAAGCATTCCAAAATCCTCGGGTTCACCAAACAAACGCCAGGTTTCTTGGTGGTCTGAAGAATGTTCGGCGGCTCTAAAGGAACGTCGAAAATGTTTAAGACAATTCAACAGATCACCGAATGAAGAAAATTTAAGTAGGTACAGAAGAGCACGGGCAAAAGCAAGACAGGTTTTTAGACAAAGACGGCGGCAGTCCTGGCTGGACTACACAGATCAAATAAAACGTACTACTCCTGCATCTGATGTTTGGAGGAAGCTTCGATCTGTTTGCTGTAAGACCTCCCCACCTGCTCTTATTGCTCTGAAAAATGGTACCGATGTGGTAACTGATCCCTTGACAGTTTCTAATTTACTCGGCTCACATTTTGCGGAAATTTCAAAAACGTCATCTTTACAATAGGAAGTTTCAAAATTTCAAAACAAAATACAGAAAGGACATGCTCTAAATGTAAATATAAATAACAACTCTCCTTTAAACCTTCCCATGCTTACCATTGATGAACTCGATTCATCGCTAAAGGCGACATTCAAATTCTGCTCCAGGTCCCGATAACATACATTATGCCATGTTGCGGAACCTGACGGAGGATGGAAAAACAAGATCTTCTAAAATTATTATAATAGAATATATTTAGAACACACATTCCCTAATTCTTGGCGTCGCTCTCACATTATCGCTCTCCAAAAACCGGGCACAAGATAGAACTTCTCCAGGAAGCTATAGACCAATTTCGCTTACTAGCAGTCTCTGCAAAGTACTGGAAAGGTGGATGGTCAACAGACGTCTTGTTTGGTTTTCTGGAGAAAAATAATCTTCTTCCCCTTCACCTTCCCAGTGCGGATTCTCCGACAAGGCCGGTCTACAAGTGACCATCTACTTGCCTTGGAATCGGCAATCCTGAATTCCTTTATTGAAAGAAAACAGTTGATCGCGGTATTCTTCGACATTTCCAAGGCTTATGACAAAGCTTGGAGAAGGGGGATATTAAATGCTTTAATATCTTGGGGTGTATGTAGGGGGCCACATGGTTTCTTTCATACAGGGCTTCTTGTCGGAAAGAACCATACAGGTCAAACTTGGGACAACCATTTCCGATTCATTCACGCTGGAAAATGGTATTCCACAAGGTAGCGTTCTAAGCTGTACTCTGTTTGCCAATTGCAATCAATAAACATATCGTCTTGTGTTACCCCTCCTGTGCGCTGTTCTTTGTTTGTAGATGATTTCCTCTATTTACATCTCTACAAAGAAGCTAGCGGTGGGGGAGAGAGCTTCACAGCTTACCATCAACAGGCTTGAGCAGTGGTGGGTGCGGAGTTACGGGTTTTTCTTTTTCGCCACCTAAAACAAAAGCCATCGTTTTCCTCCAGAATGCGTACCGTTGAGCAGCCAAACGCTCTCTTTGCTGGGTCAGACAATCACTACCTGTGGACAATATCAGATTCCTGGGTCTCACATTTGATACCCGGCTAACTTGGGTGCCTCACCTGAAAAGATCTAAAAAATTCGATGCGTGAAAGCGCTTGAACATACTGAGAGCTTTAAGCGGAACAAAATGGGGGGCTGACAGGACATGCAATGCTCAGGTTCTACAAAGCCACCATCCGTTCCTGTCTAGATTATGGATGTCAAGCATATGGGTCCGCAAGACCCAGTGCTCTCAAAATGCTTGACCCAGTCCATAATTCTGCTTTAAGACTGGCCACTGGAGCTTTTCGATCTTCTCCTATTAACAGTCTTCTCGCAGAAACGGGAGAACCCCCTCTTTCGCATAGACGACAACAACTGTCCCTAAAACTATGTTCACGCTCTTTCAGGGAAGCCAGAAAACCCTGCGTTTGAACCGGGTCCTGCGAAATCCACTCTATAATTCTTTCCTAGCGAGACCAAATCTTCCTTCACCCTTAGGCGTTAGGGCCAAATCCTACGCTTATTGAAATAGGCCTAAACCGATTACCAGTTTAAAGTCGTTCATCAATGTGGATATCCCACCCTGGAGCGTCTCAATGGCCAAAAATTATTTTAAAATCTCTGTAGGTTTAAAAAAGTCTCCACTCCAGAAACAGTCCTACCAACAAGAATTCCGTCAAATACTAGGCAGCCTCGCACCTTGCGATGTTGTCTACACTGACGGGTCAAAGGAACGTTGTAGAACTGGATGTGCTTTCGTCACTGGGGTAAGGACGATACGGATTTTCGTCTCCCCAACGACTCTTCTATTTTCATCACGGCCGAATTAACAGCCATCCAACAAGGCCCTAAATATAACGTTTCCTATGACTAAAAAATTGGTTATCTGCAGCGACTCCCTTAGTGGTATACAAGCCATCAGCGACATGTTTTCAAAACACATCATCATCCGCGAAATATGGCACTCTTTGTTCTTCCCTTCAGTCCGAAGGTGTTGCTGGTCTTCCTTGTCTGGGTACCTGGGACACATTTGGAGTATCCGGAAACGAGCTGGCAGATAGAGGAGCTAAGGAAGCATTACAACTCCAGCCTTACACCGCACGGATGATTTCTTCCGACATTACCCCGGTAGTGAAGGCCAAACTGAAAGCCAAATGGAATAGCGATTGGCGGGCAGTCGTCAACAACAAGTTACGGCTTATTAAAGACTGGCGTTGGACTCTGGGAAACAGCGAACCGCCTGAGTCGTCGTGAGGAGGTTGTGTTGTGTCGCCTGCGGCTAGGCCACACGCTTCTCACCACATGGCTTCCTCATGAGTAGAGATGATCCTCCGGTCTGCGACACATGTGACACTGTCATTACTGTCAAACATGTGCTTGTTGACTGCCCTCGCTATTCGGTACATTAGGCGCAACTCGAATCTGCCGGCTTCGTTGAACGATATTCTTTGTGACGACGAGACGGTAACTCAAAGATTGCTGTGTTTTCTGAATGCAACGTCGCTGATTAATAAAATATAATTTTAAATTTTAAATTTATTTATTCAGATTATCTATTGTTGTTAATATTTATAAATTTTATTATTTATTTTATATATCATTATCTTGACAGCTGCCAAATTAGCCCCTTTACAGCTAACTTGGTGGCAGTAAATTGTGTTAAGTTTTTACAGTTTATTTAATTAATGTTATGTACCTTGTCCTTATTTTATGTTCTATTTATCTTTTAGTCCTTATATAGGTTTAAGACCTCTCTACAGTCTTTCCCTTGTCATATTTATTGTTATCTAGTTTTAAGTATAAATTATTTTACTCACCTACTTGTCGTAATTCCTATTTTTGTTATATACAATGTAATCTGTATGCACCTAATTGACACTACCAGATACGAGTACGGTGTCAATTCTTTCTTGAGGGCAATGATAACCTCAGCGTTTTTTGCCCCTTATAAAAAAAAAAAAAAAAAAAAAAAAAAAAAAAAAAAAAAGAGACCGTTTTCAAGTATGTTCCACCACCTGAAATTCACACGAAAACTAAATTTTAAAGTCAATGATCATGTAAGAATTGTTAGTAAAAAACAAACATTTTCGAACAAATATAAGAACAATTGGTCAAGAGAAATCTTTGTGATTTATCAAATTAATAACACAGATCCTGTAACTTATAGTATAAAAGATTTTAAATAATGAAGAAATAACCGGAAAGTTTTATGAATATGAATTGAGAAAGTCAAAGATTTTTTCTATATAAATGGAGGCCCAAAAGAAATGTTCAATGTGCAAGGAAATAAAAGTTTTTGAAGAATTTTATAAAAATAGAACTAAAAAAGACGGATTTGGACATTATTGTAAAGATTGTCATAATAAATATCATAAAGAATTGTACGATAACATGGAAAAATTAACTTTGGAAGAGAAAGAGTGTCACATTTGTAAAGAAATTAAGAATATTTCTGAATTTAATAATCGGAACATTATAGTAAAGATAGAAAGGACGCTTTTTGTAAGGAATGTGCTAGAAGCATTTTCCGAGAAAGTCGAAAGAAAGAGACTCATTGTGAATGTGGAAGAATTCTTCAATGGTTTACCTAGTTATGCTAAACATTTACAAACCAAATATCATTAATTCGAGAGTTTAACATTTTCATCGTGTAATAATTTTTTCTATATAAATGGAGTCTCAAAAGAAATGTACAAAGTGTCAAGAAGAGAATAGAAAAGGGACTGTTATTGTAAGGAATTATACGTTAAAATGGACCAAATTAACTTTAGAAGAAAAAAATTGTTACTTTTGTAAAGAAATTAAAAATATTTCTGAATTTAATAACTGGCAGTATAGTAAAGATAGAAAAGATGCTTTTTGCAAAGATTGTGCTAAAAAAATTTTCAGCGAAAGTTTATAAAAACGAAATGCCTTGTGAATATGAAAAAAAGATTTTACAATGGTTACCTAGTTATGCTAAACATTTACAAACCAAATATCATAATTCGAGAGTTTAACATTTTCATCGTGTTAATTTAGATATTCTATAAATCAGTCGAGATTCTGCCATATTTGTAGTAAAAATGATTTCCGTTGTATAAAATATTCAAAGATTCTTTCATTTGGTTGTAGAGATTTATACTATTTGGATCTCCTTGTCTTAATAAAATTTCCATTTCTGGGTAATCAATTTCAAGTTCTTTCAATCTTTTCGGTATTTCTCTCTTTTGAGCTCTGATAACGTAATAAGGATATTCCCACATGTGATTCTTCTTAATTAATACAAAAAACATGGTGTTTTTTTCTTAGCAAAATCTTTACAAACAAGGTCTGGTTTCATTAAGTCAATTTTTTACACTTTGTTTTGCGATTATTTCCGTTTTTATTTCATCTTTAATTTGCAAGTGTTTAACTTCGTCCTCTAAATATTTAATCTTGTTTTCAAGTTTGTACTCACCAAATTTACGAGGAATACTTGGCAAAACTTCTTTTGTAACCCACTTTTTTAAACAATTTCGATTCTGGCTTATTAGATCTCAAAATTAAAGAATATAAACCAGATTCATTAACGAAAATAGTATGTTTTTGAATATTTTCTCGGGGTCTATGGGATAGGACTCCTGTGTAAATTTAATACATTCAAAAGTTGTTTTATCGTCATTATCGACATTATTTATAATAGCTTTGTCTCGTATTTTCATATTCTAATACTTCTGCAACATCTTTAGACTTAAACCAGATCTCATTATTCTCGTCAACAATCGTTACAATGTCTTTATTATTGAATGTAAGTTGATTATTGAGTAGGTCTATAACTGACTCCATTTAGATAGAAAAGAAATTTAACTAGTTACTTGCAATCTTAAATAAAATTGTTGTTTTACTCTCATTTTTCAATAGATTTCCTTCAGAGTCTTGAATAGTCAGAACGATTTTTTGAATTCTTGTAATATTTTTTCTAATAGGAAATATAATCGATTTCATTTGGTTTTTCACTGATTTTTGATCCATAAGCAACATTTGGGAAAAAAGTGTACAAAATTTCAGATTCTTTGTGTAAATGTTCGGTATGATTTTCAAAACTAGTTCAAACGAGATTGCAGTTGCACTTCAAATTACACCGAAAGGTCTAAATTTTGGCGTTTTATTTCCTAAATATATCTGATTTGGCTCAATAGTTTCTTGAACAAACCCTAATAAATCTACAATAATTGCTGAAAAACATTATTCTTACTGGTGATTTTATTTGAATTTTATTAGAGAGATAATTTTTTTTGCATTTCAAAACTTGTTTTCGTCAAAGTTTAAAGATTTATCTGATTGTTTGAATGTTTTCAGATAATTTTTAAGGGAATTTTTTATTTGATCGAAAAGTATAATATCCTTTGTTTAAACCATAATATTTTGTTATGTTCTTCTCACTAAATCCTATACAATAAGGAGAACTTTCACTAATATTTATTACAAAATTGTCAGAATAAAAACCGCTTAAACCGATAAAATAATTTGATTCTTCCTCTAAGTGTTATAGGATGTTTCCAAGTTTAAAAATAATTGAGAGCGCTTTCTGAAGTCAACTTGAACAGCTTTATTTTCGGTATTTATAAATGGAGAAATTTTTAAAGCAAAAAGATCAGATAAAACTTCAAACGTTTGAAGAAAATAAGAAAGATCAACCAATCAGATTGTTAATTGTTGGTTCAAGTGGATGTGGAAAAACAACTTTATTATTGAATTTTATCTACAATAGGTTGATTCCTTATTCCAATTTATACGTCTTTAGCAAGTCTTTGGAACAAGACGCATATAAAAAATTACAAGAAAGATTTGAAAATATTGAGAAAGAAACTTAAGTAAGAAAATATCATATTTTTATAATGCTTCCGAGGACATAGTTCCATTAAGCGAATGTAAACCGAATTCTTTAATCGTTTTTGATGATTGTTATTTTGGAAAATCAAGACGTTATCAAGGAATATTTCGTAATGTCTCGTCACAAAAATATATCCTGTATCTATCTTTCTCAATGCTTTTCAAAAGGTTGATAAACAAGTTATAAGAAATAATCTGAATATGTATTGTGTATTTTTTAAGCAAGATGATCACTATTCGAGAAAGATTTATAACAATTATGTGGGATCTGATATGAGTTTTAACCAATTTAAATGAGCTATGTGATAAAAATTTGGAAGGAAGACTAGGGATTTTTAACTATTAATCTAACTTTGAAGCCTAAAAATGGTAAATATTTGAATAAATTTTCTAATATAAATGCTGCTCAGTGGTCTACCTTGATAAAATATTTGTTATAATTATTTTTACATTATCTTTTACTTTTTATTTACATTATGAAAACAGCTGAAAAACGGTAAAATCTGTTCACGTTCCACGTTCACGTTCATGTTTCAACGTTCGTGTTTACGTTTCACGTTCGTGTTTCACGTTCATGTTTTACGTTTTCGTGTTCACGTTTTTACGTTCCACGTTCACGTTTTACGTTTTCGTGTTCACGTTTTTACGTTCCACGTTTTTACGTTCCAACGTTCACGTTTTACGTTTCGTGTTCACGTTTTTACGTTCCACGTTCACGTTTTACGTTTCGTGTTCACAGTTTTTACGTTCCACGTTCACGTTTTTACGTTCCATCCACGTTCACGTTTTACGTTTTCGTGTTCACGTTTTTAACGTTTCGTGTTCACGTTTTTACGTTCCACGTTCACGTTTTACGTTTCGTGTTCACGTTTTACGTTTTCGTGTTCACGTTTTTACGTTCCACGTTCACGTTTTACGTTTCGTGTTCACGTTTTACGTTCCACGTTTCACGTTTCAAAATTTTTCTAATTAAATGGTGAACGTAACTTCTGAAGAAGCGAAAAAAACTTGATCAAATCGAAAAAGAAATTAATCAAAGAATTTAAAGAACAGATTCGAATTGATGAAAAAAGAACAAGAATTTATTCAAAAAATCAATCAAACCTGTAACTTCTGCAATTAAAAATGTTGAAGGTAAAATTGAAAACGTTTTAAGTCGATAATCAAAATTTGATGAATTTGGTTCCAGTTGTACGACAAATTTGCCGATATTTCAATTCCAGAATCTGAAGTGGAAGAGTTTGAATTGCCAAAATTACCATCTTCAACACCATTTAGACCTCGAATCATTGAAGACTCTACCATAGTTGAACCAATAAGTCCTGGAACAACGGATATAATAATTGGTGAAATTGTGGTAAAAAATTCCTTCCTAGAGTAAAAGATGATAAAATTGGTTTGTATTGGGATAAAAAAAAGAAAAGTTTTATGATTGGAAATTTGCCCGTGAATTTTGAACATAATGATATCATTATTAATGAAAAAACATGTGAAGGAACTCAAGGTTTATGGAGATTATTAACAGACTATGACGCCTCCCAAAAGATAATTTATATTCTGAAGAAGATTTGAAAAAGTATACAGAAATTTTATGGGAATCTGACTCAATTTACCAAAAATAATGATCCATCTACTAAGAAGCCCTAAGTTCAAGTAGAGGTAAAAAAATATATGAAATTAATTAAACCAATTTGGGAAAAAACGAATCGAAGGATCAGGTGTGAGAAAATACAGCGATAATAAGATTGAGTACAGATATATCGACGATTTGACAAAACTGGATGGAATTATTAATTATATTTATGCTCAAAGAAAAGGCTGGAAACAACAATTTTTTTGAACGAAAAGAAAGCGATTAAAGATTTTATTTCGAACAAACTTGATGAAATGATTGAAAAACCTGATGGAATCTAAATATTTAAAACGAGTTTTGCCGGCAATAAGTTCATCTACGATTGAAGGTAGCGGACTTTTGAATGATTTTATCAACAATTTACCTTTTGAATTACACGTACCAACTTATCAGTATCTGGGGCCTGGCACAAAACTCGAAAAAAAGACTAAAAAAGAGGAGATACTGGTATAAATAAATTAGATCAAGCTGCTATGGAACACGATATTTTTTATGCAAAACATAGAGACACAATATTCCAGACATATCGCAGATAAAGTTTTGCAAGATAAGGCAATGGATAGATTTTTTATCAAAATGATGCTAGTTTAGGCGAAAGATTTGTTGCGCTCCCAACAGCTGGAGCAATGTTTTTGAAGAGAAAACTAGGAATGGGAATCGAAGAGAACTTGAAATTTTATCTATATAAATGGAGGTGAACGTAAATTTCAGCAAAAATCAGAAAGAAAAAATAAAATCCGCTTTTTTAAGAAAAAAATACCCGTTAGTATTCAATTTAAAATAGATCAACTAAAAAATGGCGAAGATAAGATATTTTTAACAAATAGACAATACAATAAAACTCGAAAAACATAAGAAAAACAATAAAGGAACCAGAATAGAATTTTCTTATAATCAGTTGAAAGAACTTAAAAATGGTGGACTTTTTGAAAGATTTATTAGATTTTGGAGAAAATATTCCAGTTGTTAAAAATGTTGTTCCTTATGTTCGTAAAGCTGCTCCAATCGTTATAAAAGAATGTGATTCCTATTGTTCGAAACATTTTAAATTGGTTAGATAAAGAGTTGGAAGATGTTACAGGATCTGGATTAGATGAAAAAACTTTGAATTACGTGAAATCAAACATTGAAAAAAAAATTTAAACCTTTAACATTCGGAGAATTGGAAGAAAATCTGCAAAAATATTAAACATTTTAAAGGAATCTTCATGAGAGATACATTACCTGAAAAAGTTAAGAAATTTGAATGTGGAATTGTGAATTTAGACTCGATTATGGGAAGTGGAACGCATTGGATTTGTTATTATAAAAATGATAAGAATGCATGTTATTTTGATTCTTATGGAAGAATTGAGGACAAACCACCTATAGAATTGATTAAATATTTGAAAAAAATCAAGCGTCTACTACTACAATGATTCTCAGATTCAAGACTATAAAGATCCCCCAATTTGTGGCCATTTATGTGTTTTTGTTTTGAATGAACTGAGTAATGGTAAAGATTTTAAAGAAGTTGTTAACAAATTATTGCTTAATAAATATGGATTCACAAAATAATTTTTGATGTAATTTGGTTAGTTACACAAATTAGAACTGAAAATATTCGAAATAATGTCAATTTTGATAGTTTGAGAAATGAGTTTGATAACAAGTTAGAAAATTTATTACAAAACCTTCCAGATTCAGATATGTTTGCTATCGAGATTGAAGATTTTAAAGCAGAATATGATAACAAAACTTGCAAATTTCATGAGTTCAAATGAAGTTGCTGATAAAATAAAAACTTTGGAAAAAGAATTTGATGATGGTGCAAAAAAGTTATTTACCAATTTAATGTCTCATATCGAAAAAGCTGATAAAAATTACTGAAGCGATCAAAGTTGAAAAGAATTATGGTTAGTTTGGCTAATAAGAAAAGAATTGTCGGTGTTCGACCTGGTATTGACAAACATGATGTTGTTGTTAAAGAACAAATTTTAAAACCTCTCTAAAATTATCTGAAAACATCGATATTGTTGATTTACATGATCCGAATGTTAAAAATGCCTTAGATTTTAAAGGAAAAAGACTTAGACGCGTTAGTAAGGGAATATCTATCCGTTTGATGTTGTTGTAATGATTCAATTAGAAGATCATATTAAAATGTTTAATGAACTAAACAAAAATTACGAGAATCATAAACAGCATGTTAAAGATTTTACAACAGAAGTCCTATGACAAGTTAGAAGCCAGAAATAGAAGATCAGTAGACGATGTTGGTGAAATTAATGAAAAACTTACTAATTTTAAAGAGTCTTTTGATAAGTTTAGTTTAGATGCTACGAAAACTTTTGAGAATATTTGGTCATAAATTTGTTGAATTACAATGATTCTAATGCTGTCAAATTTCAAAAATTAGAAGAAAAAATTAATAAGTTCGAGGAAAATCTTAATATAATTTTTGAAAATATTGATAACAGATTTAATAGGATTAGGCGGCTAAGATGACTAATTTTCCTTATATAAATGGGCGCTCATATACTGTGTGAGATGTAAAGAAAAAACTGCAACAAATGATATAAAATACTATGCAAACATCAATGGAGTTAAGAGAATATCATGGAAAATGTGCTGAATGTAACACTAAAAAGAGCTAATTTATAAAAACTTGATTTTGAAATTTTTTCCTAATAAATAGAGATGACGGGACATTACAGTGCTTTCGATCTTTTTTATCATGCAACACGAAAAGAGATTTGAAACAAGAACATTGGGATGACATTTCTCAAAAATATGAATTATCCTGAAGATATGATGAGATTATACGTAAACAAATTGAATTGGTATAACACATTGCAAAATATCAAACTCTGTCCCCAGAGTTCATTCAAGAAAATATACATTATCAATTAAAAGATCATATGTCTGTTCTTTGTCTCTATCAACACTTGAGTATAAAGTTTTTGGATGAAAATAAAGATACAGTTGATTGGAACAATATTATAGATAGCGGTTACTATCCTGTGCAAATTTTATTGAAATATGTGACCGAGATCGCAAAATTTAAGGAAGAGAATCCTGAATATGGACGAAGGTAGATCATTAAAAATGACTCTAATCTTTTTAATTATTTTACTAAAATTTATATCTTTTCTTATAAAAACGTACATTAGATCGATGAAAAAATGATATCTTTCTTATACATGATGTTTAAAATTTCTAAATTTTCTCTTATTAAAATGGCGGACTACAGAAAATATGCTAGTGATATTGAAAGGGCGGAGTTTAAAAATTTCTATCCAATTAGTAAACAACATTTGAATGAACCGAATAAAAGAAACTGAGTTTAAATATTGATTTTGGAGAGATAACTTTTGCTCGTCTAACTTCCAGTTTTATATATTTCTGGGAACTTTAACAAAACAAGATGGTCAAGCATATCTTGGAACTGATAATGTTAGATTAATCGATAATTTTATACCGTTTTTATTTTCTAAGATTGAAGTAAGAAAACACAATAAATTGATAAAAGAAGTCGAAAACTGTGGTCAGTTAAGCACTATTAAAGGAACTATTTCGTATTCAAAAAAGTGATGTTTATTTCTCAAACTTCTAATGGCTTTGAATCAGATTTTAAATTTGGTGTTTTTGAAGCAGCTGGAAATTTATCTCATTTTTGGATTAGGATTTTTTGAAAATGTTACTATTCCGATCTATAAAGGGAGGATTTTATCTAAAGTTTTATAAGAGGCAGAAGACGATGATGTGATTCTGAAGACTGCAACTGGAAATGTTATGCCTGTTGATGGAAAAATAACAATTACAGATTTTTTTATTAGAGTTCCAATGATTGATTATTAAAACCACGAGTAAAATTAGGTTGATTGATGAAATTACACAAAAAGTCAAAACATTATGTTTTAATTTTCTAGATTGGCAATGTATTGAACAAAAAGGTATTTCCGGAACAACTTATTCGTTCGATATCACCAAATATTTATAGAAATATCTTCAATCCCAAGTTCGTTATCATAGGTTTTCAAACAGATAGACAGAATAATCAAGAGAAAAAATCCTTCAAAGTTTTTTGATAGTTTGAATGTAAAAAAATATATCAGAGTAAAATTGAACGGTTCTTATTATCCAGATGAATTACAAAATTTAAACATTTCAGGAGGTCTTTTCAGAATCATGTATCAGATGTATCAAGATTTTAAGAAAGTTTTACTGTAATAATAAGGAAATGTATTACAATCCTAAAGAATTTATAGCGAATAGACCTATTTATGTCATTGATACAACAAAGAGTTTGACAAATATTTCTGGTTCAAAGAACGATATAATTATCAATATGGATTTTTCAAAAAGCTGTTACAAACTCGACATGTTATGTGGGTTGTGGTTTCTGAGAAATTTTTAGCCTATGATGTGATTAAGAACGATATTAGAGAAATTCAATAACAAAAGACTTTTAATATGTTCTTGTTTTTCTATTAAAAAATAATTTTTAAACGTTAACTTAAAAAGTTATTACAAGGATTGAATAAATAAAATACATTGAAGATATTTCAAGAAGTTGTTTTTTATTAATTAAAGATGAAACATAAGTATCGTTTTAACACCTTCAGCCCGACGGGATAAATGAATCAATATTTTCCCCACTCAAAAGCCCGACGTGCGCCACCGGTGGCACATGCCGATCCCCCCAAAAACCCCGACGTGCGCCACCCGTGGCACACTCTTATACGGCATTTTAGTTTGGGTTTTAAACCAAGCCGTAGTTTTACAACTTGTTTTAGATGACTTTGTCGATACATATGGAAATGAACCTTTTACAATGTGCTCCAACGGTGGCGCACGTCGGGTTTTGATAAAGACCTTTTTTAGTAGAAAAAAAATACAAAGCAATAAATTTGAAACTCAAGATATTTTAATTAAACATTAGCTTTCCTATTACAAATGGTGTTTCAGTTTAGTGCTTGGAGTTAAAACACTCTAAGCAACATTGTAGGAGTCCTCATCGCACCCTTTGCAGTAAGTTGAAACACGTTTTGCGTACGTCCTTGCTGCTTTGGCCCCCCTTTCTTCCTTCATTTTGCTGTAGCAGCTGACACACCGTTTTCTGTAAGGAATAAATCTAATTGGATGTTTGTACTTTCATAAAACGTATTTAATTATATTTTTATCAAATATATGGGAAACCATGTTGAAATAAACTTTACAAATTCATAGCAAAAATGCAGATCACTAATTTATTGAACTAAATTGATGAACATGCAGGTAAATTGACGAAAACTAAGATCCATTAGTTTGGATCTAAACTAGTATGTAGTGTTATTGTTGTTATAAGACGTAGTGTAGATATATTGTAATTTTATATAAAATTAAAATGAAATATTTTACCTGGTTTCTCTTGCAGTCCCTTCACGCTTTGAGAGCACATGTTTTAGTTTCTTCGGTACCTTGCCTGCCATCTTGGGGTGTTTGAACAAGGGCTCCAACATTTTCTCCTTCAAGGAGATTTCGAAGTATTTTTTCTCTGAAAGTGAGCATACAACAATTTTTTTGGTTTAATGAGTACTTGTTATGTAGTACTAGTGCATTCACTACACAAGTACCTAGGAGAAGATCCAGTGCAACTTTTTTGTACCAAATGAGAGTCTTTCTGATAGGAGTGTAATAAGAGGACATCTGATCTGAAAAGTCCCACTCCTTTTTTTGCTGCATTGTACGCCATGACACATGATGGTTTCATGACAACCTCGCCTTTCTTTTTTGTTTTTTTTGGCTTTGCCACAAGAGTAGAAACGTCTTCAGGGCGAGTGGGTTATCATCAGTACAGGCCTTTTGTCATGCCATTTAAGTACTTTTACTCCTGTACTGCTTTCTTGACAAATTACTTCACCTTTGGCTAATTTTTTGCTAGTGACTTTCTTTTGGATTGCCTTTTCGGTCACTTCGAAGGGTGCCACAAACATAAGTTTTCTTCTCAAGCAGAGTGTTGGCCAACCTTGTGGAGTTTGTAAAAGTTATCTGCAAACAGTGTTCTACCCTCATTTAGAAATGATTCCATCAAATGCATGACAATTTTATCTGCATGTGCCTCTCTTGCAGTTACGTCTGACTTACCAGCGTAAATTTTTGCTTTTAAAGTATACCCATCAGTGGTACAAATCTTGTAAATTTTGACTCCATATTTATGAGCCTTTTTTGGCAAATATTGTTTTAAAAAATCAAACGCCCTCTCCATGGAACCATAGACTCGTCAATAACTAGTGACTCTTCAGGTGTTACCACAGACTTTCAAATTTTGCATTTAAATGATTGAGCAGTTTTCTTTATTTTCCACAACCGAGGCTCTTCAGTTGCTGGTTCCTCATTATTTTGGAAATGTAGGCATTTTAGGAGACAGTCAAATCTGTCTCTGCTCATAGTTTTCTTGATGACACTATTTTTGGTACATGGGATTTGTTTGACCAGTACATTTGTCTTTGAGGCAATGGGCATATGCCCATGATCATCAGTACACCAAAAAATTTGTGTATCTCTTCAGTTGTACAATCAACCCATCTAGCCATTGCTGAACGCTTTTTTACAGGCTTTGAAGCAAGGTACTGATGTGCATACCTGTTAGTTTCCAAAAACAATCAAATTCAATAATGTATCATCTAGGAACTGTTTATAAATTTCAAATGGATCATTTAAATTAAATTGGCCAACAGTTTTTAAGCCTGCATTTCCTGTGAAAGGATATGATCTGCATGTCAATTTTGGTTCTGTCCACTCTAACTTTATTTTCTACATATTCACAATGAACCTTAACAAACTACATCTTGTACAGGGTCACTTACATTTTCAATATTATTGCCTTCTTCGTCTCCACTCTCCTCTCTAACCCTTTGATATTCCTCATCTACTTCCATCAATTCCAATTCATCTAAATCACTAACAACAACGCCATCTTCTTCATTCAACTCCTCTGCACTTGTTACAATCACTTTCCTCATCTGATGGCATATATTCACTGCCACTAACTGAAAAATCGGTCAAAGAACGATCACTAAAGTCATCATCAAGGGCGTCATCGATGTCTGATTCATCCATTTTCTAAAATAAAAATTGAACTCACTGAACTTACAGCAACACAGAACAATCTCTACGACAAGAAGACAGGTAATGGCGGCTTATAAAGAAGGTCTGATTCGTATTGTTGCTAATAGAGCGCTATAAGTAGCTCCGGCAAGTGTCGCACTCTTAAGGCTGCCAATAGAAGCTCTACGCGCACTATTTTTTGTCACTAATAGAGTGCGCCACCGGTGTAGCACGTCGTCTGAGAAAGTACCTTTCTTCACCAGGGGACAACGTTGCGCCACCGGTGGCACATACTTTAATGTGAATTAAATATGATAAATATTGATTCATACGTATTATATAACATTATAGAATAATAATATGCGAATAAAACCGTTCCTCAATGAACAATACTAACGTCGGGGTTTAGAGTAGTCTATGTTATTAAAACATCGAGAATTATTGATGTTGGAATTTTTGAGCGTGCGCCCACCGGTGGCGCATTTCGGGGTGAACGTGTTAAAGACGTATTCACATCGTATTTGTACCACACACGGCGTGTGCAAAGCAAGGTCATTGTTTGGTGTCACATACTGTCCTTGTACCACACACGGCGTGCGCAAAGCAAGGTCATTGTTTGGTATCACTGGCGGAAGTGTTACAGATATGATGCAGGCGTAGTGATTAATACATATTCATTTCTTCTCTTTGTTCTGACGACATCGGTGACACCACTGTGGACTGTTGATCTTTCCAAAACAATCTGTATTCTTCATTCCTTCCCAACATAGTGTTTATTTCTTTCTTGATCTGTAGAAATTTGTGTACTGATATTGATAAGTTTTGAAGTTTTGGGTATTTGTTTATAAGTTTTCCAACACTTATAAGGATTGCTTGCATAACCATCACTTATATTAAAATTAATTTTCAAATGCCTTTTCCATGTCTCATCCCTGTAATTCAGCTTCAAAAAAACTTTTGTAAAATGCAGAGATAATGGCCATAAAACAGCATAACATGTTAAAAATGTTTTGCGTTGCTTATTTTAAGCTTATCACTACATTTAGTGAGGAAGTTATAAACAGCAGTCTGATCTGATTGTAGTGGAAGTGGCTCTTCATTTACTGTTAATGAGTTAACTAAAAGAATTACAAGGTAGCTATGTAACTTTGATGGATCCTTGGCTTTAGACGTTTTTTCTTTCAGCAGCGATTCAACGCTATATTTTGGAACGTTTTGAAAGCACTAAAATTACCACTAATCATACTTCTGCTTAATATTATCAATTCCACTTTGTTCAATTTGTAACAAAACCTTAAACAACACTCCCTATGGTACCGTTTCAAAGTATTCACTTGTTCAATTACATTAACCTCTTCCATCACTACAATATACAGTATGAAAAATAGTTACTTGATTACAGATACACTGTTGATAAACAAATGAGTGACCACACCCAGCGTGAGTGATGTTGCAGCGTGCGCTTGTTGCGGTTACACTTGACGCATAGAGGAAAAAACTCATCGTTGAGCTGTGATGTATAGAAAACAAGGAAACATTACCTATGACAAATCATTCATTTTGTATGTCTTTCATTATATCGTAATGAATTGCTGAATGACAAAACGTTTCTCTTTTCTTCGTCAGAATCACACACACACACAATATATCTGTTTCGTTGAATGTTTTTTCCATATAATTTATCCCAATCTACAACAAAAGCGTGATCTCTTATAAATTCCTTTGATAAATCTTGTTGTTTACAAAGACTTGTTAAAAAACTAGCTGTATGCATATTCCTTGGCCAGTATGGATATTGTCTTCTCAACATTTCAACAAATAAACAATGAAATTTAGCATAAAAGCGATGAAAAATGTCAGATTGTTGGTGTTTTAGTTTATTTTGTAAAAATCGGAATACTTTTCTTATTTTTCTATTATTTAATTTAAAATCTCCTATTACATTTAACATATTTATACTATCTAAGTTGTCTGTAATAAATTGCATTGAACACCTTTTAGTACTTAAAAGTTCTCTGAATTCGTTTTCATTTAAGGATTCGTTTTCACTTAAGGAAAATATCAACATTTGTTTAACATATTTAGGTAATTCAAAGAAGTCTTTATAACTATTTCCTGTGGTAAGTTCTTTTAAAATGCTAGAAACTGAAGTGATTTTGGAGAGTTCATGTTGTTTGATGGGACTATTTAGTAGAATAGATTTTTTATTTAAGAAAAATAATTTGCTAAATTCATATTATTCTCTTTCATTCCTTCTAAAACTTCTAAAAAATTATACTCTTTCGCTGATGAAAAATCTCGATTTCTTCCGGAATAATCTTTGTAATCATAGACAAAATATCCTAAATAGTTGTACAGTAGAATGAAATTATTTCTATTTATCTCTGTTATAGAAAATGTAAACATAAACATTTGTGCTGAAAAATTTATATCTCGGTTAGACTTAGTTCTCCATAATCTCCATTTAAACAAAAAAATCTTTTTGTTTAAATGGAAGAGTATAATGCCAACTGTTACAAGTGTTCTAATAGAGGAGAAAATTATCGATAAAAGATATTTAGTTTGTAGAGGTTGTAATTTTAATTTTGTTACGAAAGACCTAAACCTAAGAAATTTCGAAATAAAATTAACACATTTTGAATAACCTGCTTAGAAAAATTACAATATGGAGACAAGAAGCAAACACATTTTGTTACAGAATTTAGAAAACAGAATAAACATTTTTACTTATCTCTTAGAACCATTGACAAAATTATTTTCCTTTTCAAAGAATACATTAGGTTTGTTGGTTTAAATACACACGTTTATTATGAAAAGATATTACCTGTATTTTTTTCATTATCTGGATGTTGAATTTGTCTACGATTTTAAGCCAGACATCCTCGATGATTTTATAGTACATTTGGAGAAATTAAATGAAGAACCTCGTCAAACAATGAAGATGTTGGCAATTCCCTCGACTTCTCGAGTGATTGTTAGCAAATTTCATTTTTTCCGTCTTTAAATTTTTTCTATCTAAATGGAGTTCAAGTTTAAAGAATATAAGAAGTTGAATGAATTAGAAGAAAATAAGAAATACAAAATTTTGAATCTGGAGAAAATGAAAGATAAATTCGGGTTTACAATAATTGCCGAGTTGGAAGATTATAAAGTACACTTACCGAACAGATTTTTGACTGTTTTGGATGAAAAAAAGATTAAAGAATTGAATAAAACATGATAAATTACACTTGGTTGTTACTGGAAAGAAGACTATTAAAGATAAAGGACTGTGTTACTATAAAATTTTGTAGAGTAGAAGATTTTTTCGTTTATTCGTAGCAGACATTTCAAATAGATTGATTTGACAGCTCAAGAAAGTAGAAGCAAACAAGCTATAGATTCGGTTATTTTTCATTCGTGGAGTTACAGATTCGTTTATTGTCCTTTAAACAGTATTTTACGTTGATTTTCGGACTGTCCCAAAAGTGGTCTAGGACCGCCATATTCATATCTACTTATATATATATAGTAGCAAAATTTCCTGCTGTTTTCCCTTTTTTATGTTAGAAATCAAATAGAATCAACTTCCTCAAATATCAACTTGTAACTTTTAACTTAAACAATGTATTATGTATTCGGCAAATACCGTACTGTAAATTACCCACTTCTTACTTCAGTGTTTATAAAATATTTAACAAAAATACTCTGTTTATTATATTTTTTTAATTATACACCAACTATTATAATATATTATCAACATATTTATTATAATGTATTATCAATATATTTCATGTATTTCACAACTTATTCTGGTTTATGTTTACATAATAATAAAAGTTCAATTTGAAAATTGTGTTTTCTATTGCCAATTACCAAGTATCAAGTGTTCATCATGAAGTTTTACTCCAGAAATAAAACTATTTATTAAAAAAATAAATGTGTTGAATAGGCTACAAATAGTGTAATAGTGCATATTATGATATTGATATTATGATATGAAGAGGTATATTCAGAGGGTTTGGGCTGTCAATGTTGACAGAACCGGATGTTTTCGGTTGGGGTCGTAGACGGAGAAGCGCCCCAGCAATGGCTGCCGCATTCCTCTCGCGCGCAATCAAGTCAGAGGTCTACAGTAATGATGAGGCGTTAGCAGCAAGTAAAACGTTACTAAACAGCTACAACGAAGTTACAGACGACGATGAATTGGTGGCATACAAAGTTTTACAATTCAAGAATTTTTTTCCCCAACTAGCTTTAAAAGGAATATGAGGAAGAAAAAATGAAAAGCACATTAAGATTACAGCAAATGTGTTACGTACAAATTATGTCAGGATAAAAAACTTAGTAGTAAACATTGTTTTCTATAATGTAGAAGTGGCCGCTATTTAAGACAATTATCTTTTCCCTCTTGTTTGGTGACGTAAATTTGCCTCGGCAAAAGCAAAAAAGATCATTATCTACGCTGTGGCAGCTTGATCAAGTAAGGGACTTCCGTGAACTCATCCCTATTATTCTTTAAAACAGGGCTAATCGGTTTTAACCTTGCTTAGCAATAAAACACGACATTTCTGAGACCTTAATATTGATTTATACTTTGCTTGTTGACTGTGTTTCACATATAAAGTGGTTTAAGTTGTAGTGTGTTAATTTTTATGGTTTACAATTTTACCTAACAATAACCTGAGTTAATTAAATTAACGATATTAAAAGTTGTCTAATGTTCTTAAAATCTTATCATTCATTTGGAATACAAATATTATGTTTATTAAACTTGACAAACGCATTAACACATTCCACTGCGTCCTCCTCCGATCGTATAATATAGAATAGTTTAAAACCATGTAATATAGACTAATTTAATGCACTACATCTTTTTATTTCAGAAATAATTTAAGTTTTTCTAAAGATTACGCCTCAAGATTAAGGTAACACATTTACATGTTTATATACCTGAAGAGTGTTTGAGATAAACAACAGATAAATTACAACAACTATAAACTATATAACAAACTATTAAATTTGAAATTAAAATGTATTGAAAGGCGATTATTGCTTTAAACAAATTAGGTTATTATAAATTCATAGTCATGCTACAGTGGAGTCCCGCTAATCCGAACACGTGTAATCCGAACGTCGGTTAATCCGAACAGGTCCAGGAGGAATTATTTATAACGATAATGAACAGTTATAGGAACTAATTACTTAAAAAATGAAAATGGGTGCATCATTTTGTACATAAACAAAGAAAACTTTAATTAAATAGACATACAGTATTTTATTAAGACAAATTGTGTACGGTACAGTACAAAAATAATGAAGTTAAATACAGTACCAAATTGAAACTTATAGGTTAAGTATGAGTTAAATTACTGTATTTAAGAAGTGAAATCAAACAAAAATTGGACGTACAGTACTGATATTATTATTGAGTACAATATTAATTGTTAAAAGACATAAATTCAGTTATTGTCTTCTGTCGCCATTGAAGAGAGTCTATTGTATGACGCGTAGTTTTCACCATCGTGTCATAAACATGATATCGGCAGGTGTAGCAGTAGCCTGTTGCTCTTAGGCTGGTACTATACGGACGGACGCTAAATGCGTCGCGTTAAATGCGTCGCGTTAACGCCAAAGTTCGGCGCATAAGTTGGACTACTAGTCCAGACTATACGGACGCAAAATGCGTTTGCGCTGTTTATTGCGTCAACGCCCGCGCTGGCCAGACCTATACAAGCGCAGAAACCGCCACGTTGCTTCCTAGATCACTTTATTCCAAGTTGCCAATATGGATGCAGTGCAGATCGGTGCTGTAGGGTTTCAGTGTCTACTAGAGATGTATTTGGAAAAGACCAAAAGGCAGGATAGACGTTGGGGTACCCATCCCGTTCTAAGCAGCAGATTGACAACAGGTGCGTTTCATTTGATGTTTGAGAAGCACAGACAATATGAAGACAAATTTTACCAATATTACAGGATGTCTGTTAGCTCATTTGATGAACTTTTACATCTTGTCAGTGACGGTCTGATGAAGAAAGATACCAACATGAAAAGGAGTATTGAGCCAGCTGAAAGACTTGCTATAACCATCAGGTAAGCCGTTTATGGGTTAAATCGAAGGGTAGATCCATGTCAAGTGTTCCAGCAGTGGTTGCTTGACATTTTCAGAAACAATTAATATTTGGTAGATCCATTTTGAAATGGGGACCCTATTTGTTTTGCCCGCTAGCTGTTTTCGCCTTTGCAAGCATCCCCCCAAATATAAGGAACTGACCTACCAAAATAAAATTTTTTTCTGAGATTATCAAGCAACCAATATTGTTTTTCGTGGACCTTGATGGGATGGATTGACCCTGAAGTGGTTTTAAAACATTTAGTGTATATTATTATTTTTTTCCTTCTAGAATAATGTTTATATGTTTTGAAGTAAGGGTTTTATATAAAAAAACGCAAAAACAGTTCTGGAATATGTATTAGTTTTAGTTTAATGATTCTTTTAACATAGTATTATAAATATTTCTATCAGGTGTACAATATGTAACATCGGATATTGATAAAAAATACAAATAAGAGCCTCGTTCAGTTTAAATTGCAGTCAGACACTTACAAACACAATAGGTACGTTGTAATCATTTTGTGATACATTATAATCACTAGGTTAACATATTTTGGTAAACTTAATGTAACTGATTTTTATGTATTGATTACGGAACAACATTAAATTTTCATTTACCTCAAATTGCTCTGAAAGTTAGCAGACAAATTTTGACCGAGTTATAAAATACAACCTTTTTCTATATATTTGTAATGAAGGAACAATGTAAGCCTATAACATTTTCCAATAGTTATATTAGGTTAGTCTTTTGTAAACAGATAACCTACAAACAATAGTAAACTAAACCACATATTACAAAATATGAACTACTATTAAGTAAGTAAAGAATTGTATGACCAAGAAGTTTCAGTTCTGCACAAACACACTGGGAAGTTAATTACAAAATTGTCATTATTCCACAGTTAATCGGAATACTACTTCTTACTACTTCTTCTTACTAGAAGATGGTTCAATTCCCGGGTTCACCGGAAAAATGTACAAATTCTGATATGTTTAAATGGTTGGTTTTGAGTGTTGTCACTGGAAGTGGCATTAGAGCATTCGGTGTTTTCGTCATAGTCACCGATTATTGATGGTGTGGTCGGAGTCGGAGTTGTGTATGGTGAATTTAGGCCCGAGAACATTAATGGTGACGCAGATGTGTAGTCCATCATTTGAGTACGCACTGGCACTGGTTCCTGAACTCGTGTTTGGTTCATAATAGCATTTCGGAACACTTCAGTTAGTTGCATCCTAACATCAAAGGCAGCAAGTGGTGGTAGGCTGTCCATAACAGGAAGAAAGGACATTAAAAAATGCCTTGTTCCCAGATTTATCTGAGCTGTTAGCTGAGGAAGTGTTCGCTCTTTGAATGGCGATGCTTTCTTGCATCAATGATGTAATGTTTTTTGAAGCTGATGTCAAAGTTCTCTCAATATTAGTTCTTTTTGACACACGTTCTTGTCTCTTCTGACGTTCAACTAGTGACGAATTTGAAACGCTGTCAGCACGGTCATTGTCATCTGCATTAGTTGTTTCTACTGTTTCTACTGCTTTTTGTTCAGATATAATGTGTTCAAGGGGTGGAATATTTGATACGTTCTTGTCATTGGGCTTCATGTAAGGTGTCAAAAAAGACAGTTGGTCAAAGAAAATGTATTTCTTTTTTTTTGTTGCTGGAGCTCCAGTCTCATTTTTCTTTAAAATACGTAGTTCCCGAACGAAATTGTCACGCAAAGTCTTCCATTTTTTTCATCATATCTTTGCCTAAAACAAACGGAGCACTTTTAGAATCATATAACTGTATACTTGTCACAGGTTTAAAGCAGGTAATTATAATATAACATTTCTTGTTTGATTATAGTGTATTAGGGACATATTAGGGTCAATTCATTGTAAAATCATCAGAGTGGGGTTTCTTGACTGTTTTATTTTATTTTAATATTTTTATCACGACTTCTAACCGCACTTCAGGAGATCAACACAATTAAAGAAAAGATTATACTATACTAAAAGGTTATACTAAAATCCCCTTCTGTTCTGACGTTATTTTACAAGAATTAAGGGCAGTCCGACCTCCATAAGAACATAATGTTAACTTGGGAACCTATATCTCTGTAATGGTTATAGATAGAGTCCTGATTTTTATTTTACTTATTAAATAGCTTATAATCTAGGTCTTATCATGAGGTTTTTAAATTTGAAAAAAAAATTAAAAAGTTATAATTTTTTTATAATTTATTGTTTTTAACTAACTTTTTTATAAGTAAAAATGTTTACTGTGCCTCATTGACAAGAGATATTTATAAATTCCCATGAGGGGAACTAGGCAATACGAGACGTCAGAACCAGAGGGTTCCATCTGCAATTTTTTGATTTTTTTCATTTTATTGTATTAATGTGTACATTAAGCCTTTTTGTACTAATATATAACACAATCTTTGTGTAATTATGAACAGTTAATATTTTACAAGCAGGGAAATTTAGTTTCCATCTGCATAAGTTGGCAAACTTGAGAACCAGACAGTTCTATCTGCATCAGCTGGGAATAGTATTGTTTCACTGCTGGTAAGGTTATGTTGTCGTGTTAATGTGTTAAAAGTAATTTCATTGTGTGTTTGTAAACATATTAAAATGGATGGTGATATCATAAATAAATGGATTGATGACAGTTTAAATGATAGTTTGTCAATAGAAAACATCAATAGTGATGATGAATATATACCTTCACCTGACGACAGTAACAGCGAAGAGGATTGTATTCTTTCACCAAACCCAAAACGACGAAGACTTTGTAAAAGGTATGAATATATATATTTGTTTATTTTAGATTTGTTTAGATTATATCTGTGGTCATTTTAATATCAAATATAGGTAGCTTTGCAGTAATTGACTATTTTTGACGGATTTTATAGTCAACCCTTGCAAAATCGCTTTAAAAATCTATGACATTCGGGCGCATTTCAACTGCCAGTTAGTGGGTTAACTGTTATATTTTAACAATGATTTGACGGTTATAAACAAAAGTTAGTCATCATAAAATATTCATGTTACTTAACTTGAAGTTTTAACCATGGCGTAGGCCTAGTATGTCTCCATCTTGCAGAGAATAACTAAAAACTACTGTAAACTTATTATGTAAACATGATGTTTTTATGCTTTGGCCTTTTAAAAAAGCTTTATCGTTGACTTTTGGCTTTATGTTCTAACATCGTTTGTTTATTTTCAGGTTGTTTGATGCAGACGACACGGATAAAACTTCCAGTGAAGCCCAAACGAACAATACCGATCCAGCTCTGGAAAATGAAGGAAGCTATAGTTCTGTTTGTGATGTTAGCCCAACAGTGAACCAAAGTGGAAAAATAAATCGATCTCTAGTTCCTTACAGTGAAACAGAATCAGAAAAAGACTCCACTTCTGATGAACTAACGCCGATGAAGGAAAAGAAAAAAACTAGAAAAAGACAGCGGAATCCGAAGAATTGGAAGAAAAATGTTAGGAAGGAGAGGCGACAAACGGGTAGATCATACACCAGCTCATGTGGTAAGATTGTTCCTCAAAAGAACCTTCAACACTTAGACTGCAAATGTAAATTTAAATGTAGTAATAAAGTAAGCAAAGATGAGCGTGAAGCTGTTATGCTGAGCTATTATAAAATAGACCAAAATGAAAAATATCATTTCATACTAAGAAATACAGAGTGCAAAATGTCAGTAAGAACAAAGGTGAAAAATAATCCCCAGAAAAAGAATTCCTTTTCATATTTTTTACATATAAACAACGAAAAGATTAGAGTTTGTAAACAGTTTTTTCTCCAAACTATTTTAGTGAGTCAGAAGACCATTTACAATGTTCACAATAATAAGGACAAATCAAGTGAAGTACCGAAATCGGACGAAAGAGGAAAAAAAACTAAAGACAGGACGCAAAAAGCTGATAAAGATATTCTTAGGAAACATATTGAATCTTTTGCAAAAGTCGAGTCCCATTACTGCAGGGCAAAAACAGCAAAAGAATATCTTAGCCCTGACTTAAATATCAGTAGAATGTTTGACATGTACCTTGAACATTGCAAGGAACTTAAGGTGAAACCTCTATCCATATCAATGTATAGATCTATTTTCAATAATGAATATAATTTGGATTTTTTGCTACCCAAGTCCGACAGATGTGACTTGTGCGAAGAATACTCTATGTCCCTAAAAGAAAATCGAATGACAGAAGAGCTTGCTGCCAAATATGATGATCATATGTTCAATAAAACATTTATGAGAAATGAAAGAAAAAAAGAC
Source organism: Homalodisca vitripennis (assembly GCF_021130785.1). Taxonomy (NCBI): domain Eukaryota; kingdom Metazoa; phylum Arthropoda; class Insecta; order Hemiptera; family Cicadellidae; genus Homalodisca; species Homalodisca vitripennis. Next base: position 175,641 of record NW_025777168.1, on the reverse strand, counting down.
CGAGAGAGTAATGAAGTCGTTGTATGTTTTGACTTACAAAATGTTATAGCGCTACCTAGGGCTAACGTAAGCTGTTTTTTTTTAACAAAAGAAAGTTGAACGTATACAACTTAACTGCACATTGCTCAAAAGACAAAAAAGGCTATTGCGCATTTTGGCATGAAGCGCTTTGTGGTCGTTCTGGGAATGATATTGCCAGTGCAGTGGTAAAAATAATGGAAAAAATAAGTTCAGCGTTTCCAGATGTTAAAGATTATATTTTGTGGAGTGACAGTTGTGTTCCCCAAAACAGAAACTCTGTCATTTCATATGCCATTTCTTTATTTATGGCAAAAAATAAACACATTGAACGAGTAACAATGAAATATTCTACTCCAGGCCATTCATGCATACAGGAAGTAGATAATGTGCATTCCAACATTGAAAAGGCACTCAAAGTAACTGAGGTTTGGTCCCCTGTTTCTCTTTTAAGAGTAATCATCGCATCTAATAAAAAGTCACCTTATTCAGTAATCCAAATGTTGACAAATGACTTCTTCGACTTCCAAGCACAAAGCAAGAACCTTGCGTATCAAGATTGCCCTTATACTAAAGTGTGCCAACTTCAATTTTGCCAATCTAATTTACTATCAGTAAAGTTTAAAACCAGCCATGATCCTTTGGAACCTTGGAACTGCATTAACTTGGTGAAAAAAAATAAGTCGAACAGATCTACAGGACGAGCAACAACTACTCTGCCGAGAATTCTCTGGGGAGCAAACGTAGTGCGAGACAGGAAGAAATTACCTTCAGACAAGATTAAAGACATAAAATCTATGATGAAATGGATGCCTACAGTTGATGTAGACTATTTAAATACAGTTTTGAATTAAGGACCTTTTGGACTTTAAATATTGATTTGTACTCAGGGACAAAAGGTTCCATCTGCACGTTTTGTTTTGTTTAAAAATGCCTAAAAAAATTGTATTTTACTAATATTTCAATAAACTGGGGTTTTTGTAAACACTAACAAACTGTTGATTATTTATAACCTAGAATTTCTTTCAGTACAATATAAAGTTGCCCTGCAGAAGGTCTTAAACTTTAAAACGCTCTACTGTAAAATTTGTTAAAATGCAGATAGAACCCTCTGGTTCTGACGTCTCGAATAGTAAGTAGAATACTGTATAAAAATTTGACTGGGGTAGGCCTAGTAGTTTTTTGAGTTATAGGGCCCCAAAGTTAAAAAATAACAAGTTTCGGGCAAATCAAGAAAAAGCAAGAAGGTAGCATATTTTGGACTCATACCTTGGTTTAATGATGGCCTGCACTGTAGGAAGGGTTGTCTGGATCCTCTGCTTCTTGATACAGATCCTCCAGCTTCCTTTTGGCTAAAGTCCTTGATTGCCTGATTTTTTTTTCAATGTCGGTAGCCGCTTTATCTGCTTTGCGAATCCGCTGGGTGTCGAGACGTTTTAAAGCTAACCGCATATTCAGTCCTGGTTCTAGCCCCAATGTGCTCTAAAACTTTCACTTTGGAGCTGTACCCATCATTGAATGATAGGACTGCCTCATAGACACCTAGCCTAAGAGCACCTAGTGTAACAAAGGTGCGTTTAGGGAGCCGAGCCCAAATGACATTATTCATAGACTCATTAGGATTTTGAGATTTTCCTTTGAGACATTTTCTGAGTAGTTCTAGGCTGCACAAAGATTTAAAAAATAGGTTTGATTGCTTTCATTAGAACAGGTGAGAGGTGAAAATGCTGGCTGTGGTCATATTTAGTTTTTTCTTTGGCGGCTTTGTTATACTTACACCATGTGTCTTCGGTGTCTGGGCATAAAAATATGTAAAGGCGTATCGTTAGTAGACTGAACATGACAGTACAACGCCCAAACTGCTCGCCTCATGGCTTCCACGCTGTGTGTATTCCTACGGATGGCTAGTCCATAGTATATTTGGATTTGTTGGATCGCCTTCCCTGTTAGCCTACCTTTCCCAGAAAGAGATTTTCCGTCAGAAAGCTTCAAGCCTTTATTTTTCATGATAAAGTCCCTTATTCTTGTCCCCATCCTCTTCTGGACGTGTCCTACACATTCCAACTTCTGAATGGACACGAATCTGGGCCATATGGTGCTTCTGCCACAACTGCTGCATAGCCATTGGAGTCACCATCTCCAAGGTACTCCACATAGCGAACACCGTATTTAGTCTCGGATCTTTTGAACATTGCAGTCGCACCTTCAGCTTCCATACCTCCACTGCTACCTACATAATTTGCCTTGCATATTTCTAAGTGTTGGTTGCTTGTTCTCTGAGGGCAGTTACAGTATTTTTGACATTGAATAAATATCTATTACTTTACCCGTATCTGCTGAAGTAATTGTGACAACGCCATTTAGCGAGGTGTGGCCTCGCTTTTGCCAGCTTCCGTCAACCGCAACACATAAGTCATTAGAATTTCCATTTTCAATAACTGCTTCTGTCACTGCTCTCTTCATAGAGTTTTCACACACACTTTTCTACATGGCTGGACAAAAACTGTTCATGTTGATTGAACTTGCTGGGCGGAGCGGGTAAATTCATCATGCCGCAAAGAGTTTGGGCAGCAGTATAGCCCTTTCCTATTACACGCAAGCCGTATACTAACCTTAGGTTCAAGTCATAGTAGCATTGTGAACTTTTGCTTGGTGCCTCAATAGGCCTAGGCCTAATATCTGTTGCTTTGGGACAGTTGTCAAAAGCTTTTGTCATGCCACAGCTACAGGAGACGGAAATTTGTACTGCGAGCCCTGCTAATGGTTTTCGACTAAATGATAGGTTGCCATGACAAACCCTACACACTGCAACATCTTTCAAAACTGATTCTAGCTGTACAACGTTTACTATGTCATACTGTAAGGTATCAGTTTGAATTATCATAGCAGGCTAGGTTAGGGCTCAATTTTCTCATTGGATGTGGAAACAACTTTGGGTGTTCTAGGCCTATCCTCTTCATTACCTGAAGTTACTACTGTTTTCTTGCTACGAACAACAGTCTTCTTCTTGTAACATAGTTTTCTTAGTTCCTACTCTCTTCTTATTACCCATTTTAATCTACATTCAATTACAATAAACTCCTTTACAAATAAAAACAACAGGGAAACTTGCAAATCACAAAACACAGTATTTCAAAACTTCACAATAACCTCCAACATAAAATAATAACAACAGATGACATCTGTCATATTGCTGACAGTGTGTGATATCAGCTAAAACCAGACTAAAAGCAAAACAGTACCAACATAACAAAAACCAATTAATATCTATTTTATAGATTGTTGTTTACTATAAGGAGTGGTGCTCAACGCCAAACAACAGTTGCAAGCCTTTATATATATATTTTTTATATAAGGTTAATATTATAGTAATAAGGTATATTATATACCATTTTAAAGAGAAAATTCTAAAGAATATTAATAAATAAAAAAACCAAAATTCCCCAAAAAAAATTTTTTTTTCATGTCAGACTGCCCTTAAGTAAATTGTTTTATAATGTAAGACTTAAAAGCGTGTAAATCTACACATCTACAAAGACGGCAGTATCAATGTCTTATATTAGATAGTTATATTATGTTTCGCTTATATTTACGTTATATATTTTAGGTATTTGGGCTGTGGAATGAACTTCAGTGACCTTGAATTCGAATATCAAGTATCAAGAAAAAACAATACGTCTCGTTGTTGAGGAGACCTGTGAAACAATTTCGGGAAAACTGCAGTCAAACTGAAATGCCAATCCCTACAAGTGATGAATGGCTTTTGAAGGCAACGGAATATGAGAAGTTAACCAACTTCCCAAATTGTGTTGGGTGCCATTGACGGCAAACACGTGCGGATACAATGTCCACCAAGTTCAGGTTCACTATACTACAACTTCAGGAAGTATTTTTCACTTGTATTGTTTGCAGTCAGCGACGCACAGTGCAACTTCACTGCAATAGATGTTGGTGCATATGGCCGGGAGGGCGATTCCACAATCTTCAAAAACTCAAACTTTTACAAAAGACTGAATGCCGGCCAACTGAACCTCCCAACAGAGAAACAGCTTTCACCAGAAGGCCCCACAGTACCTTTCGTATTTTCTTGGCGATGAAGCTTTTGGTTTAACTACACGTGTGATGCGCCCTTACCCACAGAAGAAACTCACAAAAGAGAGAAGTGTATATAACTATAGGCACTGCAGAGCCAGACGTACAGTTGAATGCGCATTTGGAATTATGATCAACAAATGGCGAGTAATGCATTCCTGTATCCTGGTGAACCCGATCTTTGCAACGAAAATCATTCGGTCTTGCTGTGTATTGCATAATTATGTAAAAAGGCGGGATGGTTACATTTTTGAAGAATCGCTTACATGTGACATGGATTGCTTGGTCGGAGCAGCAGTAGGAAGTGGTCGTAGTAACGGACTTGTAGTAAGGGACTTGTTCTGTGAGTATTTCAATGGACCAGGAGCCTTAAACTGGCAAAATCAATATGCCTAAGCACAATCACTTGAAAAAGTAGGACTTAGTAAAAAGAAGAAAAAGTAAACTTAGAAAAAGTATAACAATATTATTTCCTATGTAATAAAATTTAAAATAAAAAGTTTTGTAATTGACTACTTTGAATACATCCTGTTATGTTATTGTAGCTCCTCTCAAATTAGACCTTTGTATCATAATCTAGTGTCAGTTCTATAAACAGTATTGATCAACTCGTGAATAGGTTTAGTGAAGGTTGGCAAGGAAGAACAGTGACCTTGGACGACTCATAGCGCAGAAATAGACTTTTCACCCCTCCCCTTTCTACCAACCTACCGCCGGCGCGACGGCGACGCCGGCGCCGGTGCCGTCTGGGCTAGCCATGCGTCGTAACTTCGATATCTACAGCAGTAGATTTTTAAGTGCCAAAAACTGTGATCATGTACGCAATGGCACAATTAAATTACTAATGTTCTTTACAATACGTTACAAATAACATACGTTTAACATACATTTCAATATTTAAACCTTTTACGTCAAATAACCACACAATTAAACAAATAACCATATAATCAAACCGTAATTTAAGGAAAGAGATGATTTCAAAACTGTGTTAAGTTATTATCACAACAAAGTTGTAATTTCATTTTTGTCTTAATATACTTCCCATATATTTATGTACGGTACTATTATTAATTATTGTCTTCGTTACTATTGTAAAACAACAAAGATAGTTAGTTGTACTTGGTGCTTAGAAAAAATATGTTTACATCATTACACCTTTGTTTATAAATATATCAAACTTAGCTACCTGCTTCGTCCTTCATTTGGGGAGTCATTTCCTCCCAGTTGTCGTGCACAGCTGCTCCTACCTCCATCCAGCACTGAGCTTTAACATTTCTGTTTGAATATTCTTTTGACTGGACGTCATAAAGTGGAGGTCGCTTCTCTACTTCTAAGATGAACTTCTCAGTATCAAACATGTTGATGACTCTCACACAGAAGCACAATAACTACTCACTCAAGACTGCGACTGCGGGCCACGCATCTAGCGTCCGTATAGTCCGGCCCTAGCGTTGCGCAGCGCGCTATCTACGTCGCGCTGCTAACGTTTTTTCCAGGGCTGGTCGCGTAAAAATGCGTCGACGCCGAGTTGGAGGGCAGCGTGCCGCGTAGACTGCGCTCGTATAGTCGCTCAAATTGACTTGCATTGCCATCCAAAATTAAAAATAGCGCAGCGTATTTAACGCGACGCATTTAGCGTCCGTATAGTACCAGCCTAAGTATCGTAGTGCAAGGTTAAAGCCGCGTTTACACCGGAGCTGACAACATTGCTGCCAGCAAAAGCTGACAACATTTACAAAAATCGTACTTTTAATTCCGTCAACATTTGCTGCCAACAATGCTGTCAGCACCGAAAAGTGTTGGCAGCATTTACCCACCAGTAGTCGGTAAATATCAAAGAATGTATGTCAAACATATGCTGGCAGCAATGTTGACGGGACTAAAAGCGACCGTCAACAATGTTGGCAACACTTCCCTTAGCGCACGTGGTTGGCCGCCATGTCGTTCCGACAGCGTCAGTACTACTCTAGTTGCGACTGTTGATGGTAGTACGTCTGTGTTGTTTGGTGTCCGTGTTTCTCAACTCAATATGAACAGCGACAGCATTGAGAGTGAAAATTGATTGGTCCCCGTGAAACAGTCATGCAATTGATTGACCTATATCGAGAGCAACCAGTTCTTTGGAATCCGATGGACCCTGATTTTAAAAATAAAAAACCTAAAGAACTATGCATGGAATGACATTTCGCGGGAAATAAAAGCCAGTAATACGGAAGTACAGGCAAAAGTGAAAACATTGTTGGCACAGTTTCAAAGAGAACTTAAGAAGAAGAAGAGTGGTTCGGGGGCAGACGAGTATAAAAGCAAGTGGTGTTATTTTAAAGCGATGCTGTTTTTAAAGGATAAAACTACTGCACGGAAGATTAAAGAAGCTGGGATTGCCACTGACGACAAAAGAGGCTGCCGATGAAACAGTGCAGGCAAGTAGTTAACAAGATTATTTTATCAAATTGTCACATATTTTAATGTCACTTTTATAGGTTAAAAAAGTTAAACATAAACACAACGGTCTAAAATTTGTTACAAATTATATAATGTAATTAACACTACTTTAATTGTTACTTTGTTATTGTTGTAAATTCAACTATACGTTATAATATGTGCAAACGTCCTTATGTACATTTGTATTTTAGGCTTAGTAGTTGTTTTGCCATGGCACTGAACCCTCGTCACTTTGAAAGTAAACACTGATTTCATCACGTATTTGTTTTGGCCAGCTGGGAAGGTTTTTTTGGAATCTTCTTTAAACGAAGTAGAGTGTCTCTAGGCATTCCATCAACTCTCCATTGTCCTGGCACTAATGATCCTGTAGCTAGGTCCTCGACATCAAAAGCTCCGGGAGGTGTATACGTTGAAGCTGATGACATACTTCTTCGCAAAAAGTTATGCAGGTGACAGCAGGCTAAAACAACTGTGTCTGCCCGCTCTGGTTCCAATAACATTGGTTTCCTCAACACACACGGAAAAATAACACTCAATATTCCGAATACATTTTCCACTACTCTACGGCCCCTGCAGTGGCGATAGTTGAAGACACGTTTTACACTTGCCTTATCATGCAATCCAGGAAACGCCTTCATGATGTTAATTTTTAAAGGAAAGGCATCGTCAGCCAGGAAAAAGTAGGGTACCGGTAAGTACTCCCTTCCTGGAAGGAAACTTGGGTCGGGAAGATTCAAAGTCTTATTTTGAAGGTGTTGTTTTAAGGTACTATTGCCAAACACTCCACCATCAGATAACCGTCCTTGGCAACCAACAGAGACGTAAGTAAAGCAATAATTTGCATCAACAACAGCCAGGAGAACAATGCTGAAATAACCTTTGTAATTGAAATATTCACTTGATGTGTTGATGGGTGCCTGTAGCATCACATGTTTCCCATCCATGCTTCCAATGCAGTGCGGAAAATTCCATTGCGAGTTGTACTCTTTGGCATGATGTAGCCATTCTTCTTTAGTATTCGGCAACTGCAAAATGAAATGTATTTTAAAGAGGTCAGTGATCCATACAGTCAAGATATAAGTGCCAATTAATATACTTAATACAATAAGGGTTTTCTCTGTTACGTCCCTTTTTTTATGTGATAACGTTTTTAAATGTGATTGTAATTTAACAGCTGATTACCTTCAGATGAATTTGTAACTAAAGTCAGATTGTAAACAGAAATATATCGTTTATAAAATTTTTCATAAAACTTTGTAACTGTGAGTTTAAAATCATATAAATCTCTTCGAATTGTAGGTGAGTTTCTCATAAACAGAAAAAAAAAATTTAAATGCGCAATTTGCGCACAGGGCCCCCTAGTATACCATAATCTTATAAAAAATAAACGTTTATTTCAGCAAAAGATTTAAAACTAGTGATTTTTACCTACTCTGTCAACTCAAGGTAATGTCAACTGTAAAGTAATGTGGTTTTATATTTTTAGGAGGACATTGCAGAGGAGGGCAATGACACATCAATCACAACTGCCGACAACACACCTAAAACAGGAACGGATCCTCCTCGAAAATTGACGAAGAAGAGGAAAGCTTCAATTGTGGATGAAGCTTATCAAGTAATGAAAAAAGTGTCTAGCCAGTTAAATCAGCCAGGAATTGAAGACGAGTTTGATATCTTTGGAAAAAACGTTGCGTGTCAATTACGAAAACTTAAAAAACTCTCGGGACCAAGCACTTGCAAAACACAGGATTAATACCATTTTGTTCGAAATGGAACTTAAACAGTTACCGATGGGTCCAGAGCCATCAAGATCAACCAGTGCATCTTCCTACATTCAGTCATACGATCCATTAACATCTAATGAAATCCAATCATCCATCAACGCTGCAAGTCCCATTTCTGCTGAGTGGGCTCCTCAACATGACGAGTACAATGATGCTTATTGTGATAAAATTATTCAATCTATAGGTTTATCATCAAAAAGTAACTAAATTTCTATGGAAATAAAGCTGTTTTGATTTTATTTGTATTATTTATGTATGTAATTAAACTTTGAGTGAAATATTCACTAAGTTTCTTTAAACCAACCCATTTCCAAAACAACTATTATTACTAACAGCATAATATAACCAATCACATATGTATTTGATTTTTGGATATGGAAGGAGGCAATCATGGGACACTTGGTTATATACAAGTATTCACTTACCTTTATATTATCCTTCAACTCATCAATCAAAGCTGCACAAACTTCAGGTATTATTCCAGAAATTGTAGATTTTGACACTTTAAACAGGTAACTGAGACTAGAGTAAGAGTCTCCACTGGCCAAGTATCTCAAGGTCACTGCAAGTCTTTCTCGTGCAGGTATTGCTAGCCTGTAATTGGTGTCTTGTCTCGCAATTTTAGGTCCAATAGCTGTGAGAAGGTTTTCAAAGTCGTTACTTGTCATCCTCAAGAAGTTTTTAACGCTGCCGTCACACCTCAACTCTCTTGACAATGGATTAATATCGTCCTGATTTAAATCTGAAAGTAAGTCACTTCCACTATACACAGATCTGGCCCTAAGGGAAGGCCTTACCCAATATCTCTTTGGTCTTTTCTTTTTACCTATGATGACGCACGCTGCTGCTACCGCCGCAAGTTGCTCGAGTGTTGACATCTCGGAATGCAGAATGCAACTAAACGCACCAAAGCGCAAAAATGTTGTCAACACATGTTGATCAGTTTCGGAATTCGCCAACATTTGCTGCCAGCATTTGCTGCCAGCATTTGTTGATAGCAATGCTGCCAACAAAAGCTGGCCAACATTTGCTGACAGCATTTGGTGTAAACGCGGCTCACGTTTGCTCACATAATTAAGGAACACATGCCCGATGTAGGCAATGTTTTTGTGATAATGGAAAACATGGTGTTGAAACTATTCAACGGATTCCATTATCAACATACTAATATAGAAACAAACCATCATTGAAAACCACAAAACAGATTTAAGAGACTAAAAACATTTACCTTACAGTTGTAAAATAAATATATAGTTTAAAATTAAAACCCAATGATTTGAAACTGAATATTGACATCCATATTTTAAAAACTCGTCAATTGAATAAAATGGATTATTTAAAAGCCACAAATAAAATTTTCTTTTTAAATTACTTATGGGAGTAGTAACATGAGCAATTTTCTGGAAGCTTGTTAAAAAATCTTACACAATTTACCATATAGGATGTTCTAAATTTGGTCAGTCGATGTTGAGGAATGTTAAGCTTATTTTTATTTCTGGTGTTGTGTGTATGAAATTGATTTCTAATGAAAAGGTTTTCTGAGGTTAGCTTTAGTGTATAATATAATATGATAAATGTAGAGATTAATAATGGTAGGTAAATTGTATAAATAGGCATTTGCAATGATTTAATGGTGCAGCATGACAAATGATTCTAATAATCTTTTTTTGGATTATTAACAGATCTGACACTGCTACAGAATGGCCCCATAATATCAAGCCATAAGCAATATGTGATTGGAATAATCCAAAATACGCAGTCCTAAGGTACTCATTAGATATTATAGATCTTAATTTCCAAAACAGAAAAGCAACTCTCGAAAGTTTTTTTGCTTAACACGTTTAATGCGGATGACGCGTAAGTGCGGCATTGCGCGCGCACCCATATAACCCACAATCCTCGGTCCTACGTTTAGTTTGCTGATGTTAATGGCTAATGACAGTAGTGTATAGAGGTTATAGTATTATAAATTGCCCTTCGTTTTTAATGTATATTGTTTCATAGTTTTAAACATGAGTGATAAGGAACCATTAGATGTTCGTAATCCCGATTGCCTAACTCTAAGTGAAATAGATAGGTATGCAAACTATGAATCAGATTCCGATAAGTACAGTAGTGGGGACAGTTATAAACCAAGTGGAAATGAAACCAGTGACAGTGATGAGCCTGATGATGGCCTTGAAAACTCAGTAAGTATATGTAATGCCTTATCCTGTCTTCCCGATATTGACGTGCCCGGTCCTAGTGGCCTTCAAAACATGGACAATCCCACACCTCCCTTATCTCCACCAACAACAACAACTGGCAACAACACGAGGGAAAAAACCTCCCCGTGTTGAGTTACAGTGGGATGAATTACCTGAGATGAAAACATTTTTGTTCAACCAACCTACAGGATTGAAAGTTCCGTTGCCTGGCAACAATCCAATAGATTAATTTTTCAACTTGTTATTGACGATTGCTTCTTACTTAGCATTATCAGGGAGACTAATCTGTATGCCGTTGATGACTTTTTGAATGGAAATCTAAAACCGGAAATTACATTGCCTGAATTTAAAACTTTCCTTGGCCTATTATTGCACACTGGCATTATGAAGCTGCCTCAACTCCAACAGTATTGGATGAAAGATGAATTATTTCATACATGTTTTGGTAAATATATGTCGAGAGACAGGTTTTTTATTATATTAAGAATGTATGCACGTGGCATCTGAAGACCAAAACTGACCGATTGCAGAAAATCAAACCGGCTATGCAATATTTCAATAACAAAATGTCTTGTATTTATGCCCCTTGCAAGGAGTTATCTCTAGATAAGTCCATGGTCTTATGGAGGGGTCGGTTGGTATTCAAACAATATATAAAAAACAGAAGACATAAATATGGCATAAAAGCTGTATGTTCTGTGCGAACCTAATGGTCTTGTAATGAAGTTTGCTATATATGCTGGTGCTATGGACATAATTTCTGGTGAGGGACACTCAAAGAAAGTAGTACTATATTTGATGGTCGAGTGGCTCAACAAAGGGCACTCAATATATGCGGATAATTTTTATGATAGTATTGAGTTTACAAAAGCACTTATTGAAAAAAGAACTTACATAACAGGAACTCTTCGAATAGACAGAGTTGATAATCCCAAAGAAGTTGTAAAACAAAAACTGAAGAGAGGTGAAACAGTAGCTAAATATCACAATGGAGTTATGGTGGCAAAATGGAAGGACAAAAGAGGATGTTTTGTACATTAGTAGTCAGTATGAAAATGTTATGGAGGAAGTGACTAATAAGAGAGGAATTGAAATGGTGAAGCCCTACCTGTAATTGAATACAACACTTACATGAGTGGTATTGATAGAAAAGACCAACTTATGAGCTATTATTCTGTTAGTCATTCTGAGTTTATTTATCTATTACAATAGAGCATTTCATATATTTATCTATTTATAATTTGTTTGAAACACTTGTTATTATTAACTTACGTTATGCTATATAATTATGTTTGAATTATTAGTGCTCCCAATGATATGCATTGAGTAATTCTAACGACTTGAATATTTATTATCAAAACGTAAGAGGCCTCAGATCGAAAAATTAATTTATTTTTAAATAATATTATGGCCAGTAACCACGATATCATAGCTTTAACAGAAACTAATTTACAATCTGATGTTCATACCAGTGAATATTGTTCCCAGATACATATCATGTGTTTAGAAAGGACAGAGATTTGGGTGCAACTGGGTTATCTAGTGGGGAGGAGGGTGTTTTATTAGCTGTAAATTCCAATATTATGTGCAACAGAATTCATAACCTGGAGTGTAACCTACCGAACTGTGAAAATATATGGTTAAAACTGTCTAGTAAAACAGGTAAATCGTTATATCTATGTGTCGTTTATATTCGGCCTAGAGCTTCTTTAACAACGTATCAAGTTTTTTATGAACGTTTACAAATTAATAATTTCATTAATAATAGTTCTTTTTTATGAACGTTTACAAATTAATAATTTCATTAATAATAGTTTCTTATGTTTTAATCGTAGGAGATTTCAATTTGCAAATATTTGGAATGAATTATAATTTACAACAAGGAGATATCTTATGCAAAGAATTAAATGTGTTTTTAAATACTCAGAGCTTAAGTTTTGAAGAATGGAGTTATAAAGTTTCAAAATAAAACTTTAGATTTAATCATTTCAAATATAAGTAATACCGAAGTGACACGATGTTTAGATCCGCTTGTAGCTGAAGATCCTTATCATCCAGCGATAGAGGTGAGGTCTGTTATCGCTACTTATCAACAATTGTGCAAGTCAAGGTCTCCTGACCAAACAGGTTATTGTTATCACAAGACAGACTTCTTCAGTTATATCGTAGTTTGGCAGAAATTGATTGGTCTCAACTTTATAGTATACATGATGTTAACGATGCGTTAGAATATTTTTATGATAAAGTGTACGGGATTATTAATGAAACTTGCCCTCGTAAAAAGTCTAAATTGTCGAAGTTCCCTTTCTGGTTTACTAAAAATATTATTTCAAATTTAAAACTAAAAGACAAATTTCACAAAAAAAATTAAAAAATTTCATGATCAAGAGTAGTATATTAGATTTAAAAATTTAAGGTCAATAATTAAGAAAGACGCTTATGATAACTTTATTTATGAAGCGGAAAATAATAATATTGTTGGAGATAGTAAACAGTTTTGGAAATTTATAAAGAGTAAAAAGTCAGCCAATAAAACTTTATTTGTGATGGAAAATAATGGTATTCAATTAAATAATGGTAGTTTGATTGTTGATGGTTTTAAAGACTATTTTAGCTCGGTATATAATGATTACCAAGTGGAACCAACTGTGGAGATGGCAATGAAAGAAACCCCCATGACGGGTGGCGATTGTCTGATTCTGGACCAGGATGTTAAATTGGCTATTAAAAAGTTGAAATCCAAAACTACTTCAGGACCTGATTTGTTACCTCAGTACATATTCAAAGGCTGTGAAGATATTTTAATCAAACCGTTTAAAATTTTAATACAATTTAAGTTTAAAATCAAGCACATTTCCTGAAAAATGGAAATTGACTAAAGTAACACCTATTTTTAAAAGCGGGAAGGAATACCAAATACAAAAATCATAGACCTGTAGCCGTTTTGTCAACACCTGCTAAAATATTTGAAAGCATTATTTACAAATATTTATTTAACTTTTTTAGTAAATACGTATCTCCTAATCAACATGGTTTCTTGCCTGGACGCTCAGTTAACACAAACCTATTAAATTTTACGGATTACGTCCTCCTTGGGGTTGGACTCGTTGACCCAGACTGATGCAATATATCTTGATCTGCCCAAGGCATTCGACACAGTGGACCACTTGATTTTATTGAAAAAACTGCACCATTATGGATTGTCGAGTAACTTAATACATTTTTTTTTCATTCTTATTTAATAAACCGAAAACAGTTTGTATGTTATAAGGGTTATTTGTCATCTAATTTCTTGGTGCAATCTGGGGTACCTCAAGGGTCAAATTTAGGTCCTTGTTTATTCTTAATTATGATTAACGATTTGTGTGACCACGTTAAAACAGTAAAGTCTTTGTTATTTGCTGACGATTTAAAACTTTTTTATTACATTTCTTCAATAAGGGACGCTGAAATACTACAAGCTGATCTGGATAATTTGTATAAATGGGCTAGCCAAAATAAAATTAATTTTAATATCGCAAAGTGCCATGTAATGTCTTTTACCAAATCAAATAGTTCTATAATACACAACTACAATTTAAATGGACATTCAATTACAAGAGTCAATTTAGTTAAAGACTTGGGCGTTACAATTGATAACGAATTATCGTTCAGTACTCATATAGAAACTTGCGTGAATGCTGCGAGTAGAATGATGGGCTTTATTATGAGACAAGGTGCGAATTTTAGAAACATCGGGTCTTTTATGGTGTTGTACACATCCTTGATCAGATCGAGACTTGAAAGCGCCGCCATTGTATGGAATCCTACGCATTTAATTTATAATGATATGCTTGAAAGAGTGCAAAAGAAGTTTTTGAGATATTTATATTTCAAGTGTTTTAGTGTTTACACGTATTTAGTTCCATACAATGAGCTGTTGGAGATGTTTGGGTTGACGAGCCTGAGCCTGAGGAGGCGGATCTTGGAGCAAGTACATCTGTGGGGCCTGGTCCAGGGTCGGGTGGATGACGCGTACTGTTTGGGGACCCTCAGCTATCGCGTACCGAACTTTAACAGCAGAAACAAGTTTTTGTTTAATTTACCTCACTCACGCACAGTGATGCGATCCTCTTTTCCTCTGTTGCGGATGATGAGGGGTTATAATGCAATGCTTTTGGGTGGATCCGACATTGATGTTCACTTTGACAGTTTAAATATCTTTAAAGAGAAATGCATTTCATTAATTTTGTATACCAGTCCTTCATAGTATATTTTTCCTTTTACAATTTCTTAAATTCAAGCTATATGTATTAAATGTTGATTTATTATTAATTTATTAATTAAAATTTCATTAATTTATTAAATGTTGATTTATTATTAATTTATTAATTAAAATTCCATTAATTTATTAAACTAATTTCCTGATATTGTCATTACCATATACTGTATTTGTTATTTATCTGAATGTGTATTATTTATTGTTTATTTATTTATAATAGTGCCTATGTAACGTTTAGAATAATATGTATTTATAGTTATTTTGCTTATAAATATTCCAGTGATACAATGGATATGGGACTTGGACTCAAACCACTTATGATTTGTTTGTACTGCTATAATGTAATTGGGTGTATTTCCTGTTTTATAGCATGAAAATAAAATAAAATAAAAATTATCCGTGTGAACGAAAAACAATTCGTTGGTATAAGAAGCTCCTGTTACACATTTTTCAAATGGGCATACTAAATGCTTTTATGCTGTACAATAAGTATAATGGCGACAAGAAAATGACCATGTTAGATTTTAGAGTAGCCCTGATCAAAAGTCTTCTTGCGCCTGAACCCAACGATGCAAATAATGACGAAGATATGCACGAAAATCATGAAAGTCATTTACCGTCAAAGTTACCCATACAACCAAATGGAAAGAGAAATAGGCAGCGATGTCAAATTTGCTACAAAAAGGGCAAGAGGAAAGACACTACTTATCTCTGTTTGGCTTGTCCTGAAAAACCAGCTCTTTGCCTTGAAAAATGTTTTGAGGAATATCATACCAAATAAAG
Organism: Homalodisca vitripennis; assembly: GCF_021130785.1. Classification (NCBI taxonomy): domain Eukaryota; kingdom Metazoa; phylum Arthropoda; class Insecta; order Hemiptera; family Cicadellidae; genus Homalodisca; species Homalodisca vitripennis. Next base: position 160,054 of record NW_025777168.1, on the reverse strand, counting down.
AACTTTTTTGTATTGTATAGTGTAAATATTTTGTGAAAAAAATTGAACATTTCTTAGCTAAAAGTTTTATCTTCAAAACTTGTATCCTAAAAACTAATATTTTTCTTTCTATAGTAGCCTATAAGACTATTTTGACTTTATACTGTAGCTTTTTACAAGAATACAATTACTTTGCATATAAAAGTTCAGGATTTTTTCTCCAACTATTTTACTGTAGAATATATGTTCAATGAAACTAAAGTGTTGAAATTCAGTCAACAAAAATGTTATTTTCAAAAAAACTCATCCAAAAGGAGAAAAGAATGTACATTACAGCATTATGATTTACATGGTAAGTGATAAAAACTTTACTTTGAGTAATTTATTTGTAAACAATCAAGATAACAGCTGTTTTGATATTTAACACATTCACTCCCAGAGCATTTACAAGCTGATTATACTTGTGCTTGTTATTATTGCTTAGTCCAATACTAGACATGTGCTGCTTGGGAGCTTAAGTATTAATCTCGTATACTAATAACCTGAGTAGTGTTAATACGCACCACGCTCTGACATGCTGACTGTGCTGCACAATCCAATACCAGAAACTGTGCTGCTTGGGAGTTGAAGTGTTAAATATCCATGACGCATAAGTGCGTCATCAGCACAGAGCATAAAACGTTTTGCAATCTGATGCTATGTGCTGATGACGCACTTAGCCTACGCGTCAAATTTTTTTTAATTCTAAAAAATGGTAAAACTCAAAGAAATTAGTTACCGTAAAACTGGGTTACTTTGCTCCACTTTTACCAGATTTTCTGTTTGAAATTGTACTGGAACATAACAATTGACAAGTACTCAAGTTTGAAGGCTAATTTTTAATAGTTCAAAACTTTCTCTAAAAGATTGTTATATTAAAAATACATTTTTTATAGTTGATTTATTAAATTTATTTATTTTTATCCTGGGCCAAAGTAAGACACTGGTTAGGGTAACTTTGTCCCACTTCATATATCCCTATCTCACAATACTGTAAATCATAGTTGGAGCAATGTACCACCCTGGTTTGGATAAAAAAGTTCTCTCATGTCATTGTAAATAATCAGACTTTATTTATTTTTATTTTTCACTAGCTTTTCACATGTTTTACAAAAAGCAAAGTAAAAATTGACTTAAGCTTGACTTAAAAAATGGTTAAAAAACATTAAAGGAAAAAGAAAGTGAAACAATATCAGTCTTAATATAAGTAGGTAACATTAAGTATATGGTATATCATGTAATGTAAGTCTGTTATTTATGGCACATTTACAGAAAAAAGTCCTCTTTTCAGCAATTTTGGAGGATTAATCAGTTGTACAATGTCAGACCATTTATAGAAAAGCAAGTCTTTTTCATTGGGCCACTTCCAATACCTTGGTGTAGGCTGCATACAATCCACAATAGCAAGTGTCTAGTACACTCATAACGAGTCCTGGAAATTGTTTTCCATTCCAGGTAACCACTACAAATTTTCCTTCTTCTACAGCGTCCTTTACAGAGTGAGTTTCCAGAGTTGTTTGTAAAGTTGATTCCATTGGCTCATTTTCTACAACAGAACTGTTGTGAGTTTTACTGCCTAAGCCAGAGGATTGGGGTATTAGTTCACACTTTTCTCGTTTGCGAGTCTTTGTGGGTTGTGATACATACACTTCCTCATCCGAACTAAATATCAAATCACTGTGCCCAGATGAAACAATACTATAAGTGTCACATTCTTCATCAGATGACAAAAAAATCCCCACATTTATTCTTCTTCGTATTTCTTTTTTTCTTTTGTTTTGGTTTTTCTTTTGGAATTTTTTCTTCTTGTTGTTGGATCAAGTCTTGTTCAGTGATGCTTTGGCCAGCTGGTACATTTAGTTTCTTTTTTCTAGAGCTTCGGGGTGTCACAATTTCACTCCTTTTCTTTTCTAGATGAGATAGAAAAGATTCTCCAACAAGTTCTAAGTCAGCTGATGCAATTTTTGATGGGAGGCGTTTTTAATATCTCATCTTTGTTAAGTGGATAAATTAAGTGGTAACCAATTTAAGTTTATAATGGTTTATCAAGATCATTTAACAAAATTTGTTTTGCTTCGTCCATTGCAAAGCAAAAGAGCTGAGGAAGTTGCCTACCAACTGAATGATATCTTTTTAACTTTAGGAGCCCCGTGTATTCTACAGTCTGATAATGGAGAGAACCCAAGCAGCCGGGGGGGTGGGGGTTTTTTTAAACTATATTAGAGTATCATAAAATGTTTAAGGGTAATGAATTATTCACATTTCGATATTCTGAGGAACAAAACTAAACGTGTTTATTGATTACTTATTGTTACATGACAAACTGGAATGGCATTTAGAATTGCAGAGTACATTTTTCTTTTTGCAAAGGCACCTATTTGTTTTGCAGCTTGTTGTACAAGAACATTTTAGAAATCCTTGACCGCTACCAATGGAATGTTTTGTTGCTGCGGTTCTTAAAGAAATCTCGCTCTCCATATTCACGTCATTTTTCAGTGAAGAATCTTTGGGCACTCACGTCAAACTGGGTTCTGAAAAAAGTCCGCAAATTGTATTCTTGATAAACAATTAAGTAAACTTAAACTTTTAACATTTGTAATTTACTGTAAACTTATATTTAGGCTGGTTTAAATGAAAAGTCGTTGAATTCGGGTAAAAATTATGGACGATGAGGGTAAAATTGTGAGATCAAACACGGGTTCAAAAAACATTTTTGAAACTATAACGTTAACATAACTATAACTATAACATTAACATAATTAACTAAACATATGCCTACCTGCAATAGAGTGTTTGAAGAATTCCATGTTTCGTTCCAATTTTGTACAGCCCCTCATCAGTGATATCAATAACAACTCCAATGATATTCCTTAGGTCAACTTTAGACTTGTCCACATCGGGAATGGGTATCATGACGTTATCTCCAATATTGGCTGGTGGATGTGACTTGTCACTGTGTTATTTCATTTTTTTTTTGCTTGCTTTCTTAGACCTTCAGCAGCGGTTTTTCTTGAATTTTTTATTTTATTTTCAGTTGAGGTATGGGTCTGAATAGTACGGGAGCTAGCAACGTTTCTAAAACAAGAATTTCAGGTCAGCTGAAATTTTGATATGCTGTTTTTCTTGCTCTTTCGGTTGGAGTCCGGGCTATCTGGCTGGCGGTAGTGGTTGCGTTTATTAATGCGCATCTTACCTGCACAGGTAAAAATCCTGGAGCGCTTCGGCAAATGGACAATATGGCGTCAGTCTAAAGTCACATGTTTGTTTTGTGTAATTAAAAAAAAGCACTTCAAACTGTCTCTCTCCAATCACCTGTCTCATTTATTTCAGTAGGCAGTTCAATGTCACGGTACTTTAATTTATATTTTAAACGTATATTCAAAACTTCCTGGCACTTCTTCAGTTTATCAACCACGAAAAGAATGATTTTATCTTTATGTCCTTTACAGAAACACATTTCATTTTACCACTGGCGATTGTATCAAAATTAATGAATAAACATCACAAATAACACAAACACAAAACAAACATGTGACTTTAGACTGAAGCCATGTTGTCCATTTGCCGAAGCGCTCCAAAACTTTTACCTGTGCAGGTAAGATGCGCATTAATAAACGCAACCACTACCGCCAGCCAGATAGCCCGGACTCCAACCGAAAGAGCAAGAAAGACAGCATATCAAAATTTCAGCTGACCTGAAATTCTCTCTCGAAAACGTTGCTAGCTCCTATACTAGAACCATATTTTCATCTTCTTCCATTAAGATATCGTCAGCTGTTTCACTTGCAGGTGTTAGGTTATTGTTTATAACCTTTTTAAGATCTTCCTCATCGTTTATATCTTTGAAAATTTCAGAGGGCAGAGATGAAGTAGAAAGTCCGACTCTAGGATCCATGCCGAACATAGCTTTATAAGGAGATTGCTTAATACCAGAATGGAAAGCTCTGTTCTTCATGAATTGTACATACCGTAACCCCTCAGACCACTTTGTTGTCTTGTTATCAGCCATCCAAGATGCGAGCATGTTTTCGATGTCTTGATTGGCTCTTTCAACTGAGCCCTGACTTTGGCTGTGCCGAGGTTTACCATGCACAATTTTCAACTCTGGCCACAACTGTGTTACTTCAGAAATAACTTTATTAACAAATTCTCTTCCATTATCAGACTGTAGAATACACGGGGCTCCTAAAGTTAAAAAGATATCATTCAGTTGGTAGGCAACTTCCTCAGCTCTTTTGCTTTGCAATGGACGAAGCAAAACAAATTTTGTTAAATGATCTTGGTAAACCATTATAAACTTAAATTGGTTATCTGGTTGAGTCTGAAAATCGATAAGATCAACTTGGCACCTACTATTCATTTCCGAATGTAAAATTGGTTTTGAGACCAGACCTCGTTTCTTTTTGTTTTTTTTTTCATGTGACATACTTGGCACATTGACAGATAAAGCTGTATTTCTTCCTTCGTAATATTGGCATATTTCTTTGACGTTTCGGCAAGCATTCTATCACGGCCACCGTGACCAACTGCCCCGTGAGCAGCATCGATAACATCGTACAGTTCATCTACCGTCAAATAGTTCTTGATGTCTTGGTTTCTCTCACCGGCTGCCACCAATTTTTTTACTCCTCCGATGTCAATTACACCAAATCGTTTCAGGCGTCTCTGCTGCAACGGGGTCTTCTTATCTGTGTTTGCAGCAGTTTCGACTTCATTTATAAGTTGTTGGTACTTATCTTTTGTCAATACGTTGAAATGTGTTGATTTCTCGTTTTCACTTTGTAAAACTGTAGTCATGAATCTTTCTCTCCATTCTTTCTGGCTATGCCCACCACTAACAGAATCTTCCTCCATAGTCCCACCTACTAAAGTATACGTTACTTGTACCACTCTCTTAGCTCACTAACACTAATACTCCCACACGACACACTCCAAAGCACGGTGTGTAAAGCACAACGAACAACCAAATAACAACTAAGACGCACTCATATTCGCACTCCACGCACAGCGGATACTGACTGAGAGAGTGAGCGGTAGGAGCAAACAATGTACTGTAGACCTCTGACTTGTTTGCGTGCGAGGGGACACAGGGGTTGAGGGGGAAAGTTCCGCTCCGCGATTGGGCCAAATAGGTCGTTGCCTAGCAACCGCACGTACTATTCATGATGTTTGTGTACGGCGCCACGGAAAGTCACTGCGCTAGCGCTGTTACACGCTCAGTAGCTACTAGTTAGTTGTGAGAATGGCGTCGGTGCGTAAAAGAGGACAGACTGTGCATAGTGAAGCAAGAGAAGTGATAAGGAGAGTGATAAGTAAGTGTGACGAAGAAGCGAGAACTGGTAATTTGCAGCACAATGAAACAGAGCAATTTGCGAGTCAAGAATTACACTGGTGTTTCGGTGAGGACAATTTTTAGCATTAGAAAGGAAGGAGATGCAGCTGGAGAGACACCTTTAACTACGCCTGGTAAGAAAAGGCCGTACTCGGAGGAGAAGAAAATTTCATATGGATGATTTTGATAGAAGAGTCGTTCGAGATGTGGTGAGTGACTTTTATTTAGTGAGGAAGAAAGTGCCCACTGTTCCTAAACTGTTAATTGCTTTAAAAGAAAAACTTGACTTCCCTTGGAAAGAAGAAACCCTACGAAGACTCCTGCACCAAATGGGATTTAAGTGGAAAACGGTGTAACAAACTAAGAAAAATTCTTATCGAGCGGCCAGACATAGTAAATTGGCGTGCTCGTTATTTGAGAGATATCCAACGGTTTCGACATGAAAAAAGACCAATATTTTACATTGATGAGACATGGGTGGACAACAATTTGACATTCGGGAAGTGCTGGAGTAGTGATGAAGTGCCTGGTGTGTTGACGAACACAAGTTCATCCAACAGACTGATTGTTGGAAACGCGGGTTCTACAGATGGATTTCTTAAAGGGGCTGCTTTAATTTTTAGGGCGGGTAAAGCGACGGGGGATTACCACGGACAAATGAATGGTAATAATTTTGAGAAATGGGCTGAAGAAAAACTCCTGCCTAACCTTCCAGAAAATAGTGTTATTGTAATGGACAATGCACCCTATCATTGCCATCAAGAAAATAAGGCGCCAACAAAGTACGCTGTGAAAAAGGAAATGATAGACTGGCTGCAGAGTAACAACATACAATGCTCAGCAGATATGAAAAAGTTTCAGTTGTACGAGCTGATAGAAAAGCACAAACCTAAAGAAAAGGTGTATCGCATCGACGTGGCGTTGAAGAGGCGAGGCCATGCGGTTCTCAGATTACCACCCTACATGTATGAATTAAACCCAATTGAGCTGGCCTGGGCTAAAATCAAGAGAGTGGTGAAAGGAAACAACATAAGAGGAGACCTGTCACTAACGAAACTGGAAGAGGCAACACGAGAAGCGCAAAGTTCTGTTAGCAAGATCGACTGGGAAGGCTTCACAAACCACACCTTGAAGCTAGAACAACACTACTGGGAACAGGACGGCTTGATGGAAGATGCCATCGACAAATTCGTGATTGAGTTGGGCGGAATGGACAGCAGTGACAGTGAAGTGTCAGATGACAGTGAGGAAGAAATATCTGACAGTGAACTGGCTCAACCTCTTCCAAGTACAAGTGATGATTAAATTGTAAGTCGTAAAATAGCACATTATATATGTGTATATATATATATATATATATATATATAGTAGCAAAATTTCCTGCTGTTTTCCCTTTTTTATGTTAGAAATCAAATAGAATCAACTTCCTCAAATATCAACTTGTAACTTTTAACTTAAACAATGTATTATGTATTCGGCAAATACCGTACTGTAAATTACCACTTCTCACTTCAGTGTTTATAAAATATTTAACAAAAATACTCTGTTTATTATATTTTTTTAATTATACACCAACTATTATAATATATTATCAACATATTTATTATAATGTATTATCAATATATTTCCTGTATTTCACAACTTATTCTGGTTTATGTTTACATAATAATAAAAGTTCAATTTGAAATTGTGTTTTCTATTGCCAATTACCAAGTATCAAGTGTTCATCATGAAGTTTACTCCAGAAATAAAACTATTTATTAAAAAAATAAATGTGTTGAATAGGCTACAAATAGTGTAATAGTGATATTATGATATTGATATTATGATATGAAGAGGTATATTCAGAGGGTTGGGCTGTCAATGTTGACAGAACCGATGTTTTCGGTTGGGGTCGTAGACGGTGACGGAGAAGCACCCCAGCAATGGCTGCCGCATTCCTCTCGCGCGCAATCAAGTCAGAGGTCTACAGTAATGCGACGAGCACGTCGAGACTTGCAACCCCCACCACCCGGCTGCTTGGGTTTGGCCTGACCTTGAACCCGGCCACATTATACAAAAAACCACAAGAGAGTGCAGTTGAGGGAGGAGCCTATTTTGCCCGTGACCTTGGAGCGGCCAACGAGAACTGAGCGACGTTGCCAAACTTGTTCCCCGCTGTAACCACAAGCCGCGCGAGTCCAGCGTTCTTAAAATACTTAACCGTTACGCTCGAAAGAAATGTTAGAGCTGTCTTGAATTAATTAACTACGTATTACAAAATGTAATTTTACGGTCATTTAAAAAAAAGTACATCTCTAGCTTATTTCCATGTTGAGTTAAATGGATTGAAATAAATTATTGTATTATATTACTCATATACGAAGATCGTAGGATTAAAATCTATAGCCGAAATATAAATTAAAAAGAAAACATAAAAATACCGCAAAACCGTCAATTTTTCGTAAACAGTAAGATAATGCCATTATCACTGATATATAATAAGGCATTACTTGTTTGCATAGTATAATCATGTTATGTTAAATGGATTTTCAATTTGGTAAGAAAGTTATCAAATACATCTGAAATATATGTTCTTTTCCATAAATATACTTATTCAGTACATAACGGTGGGAATTGTTGCCGCAACGGTTTTGTTACGCACTTCGGTTCTCATAAATTTATAACCATTTGAAAGCATTTTTCCTACCTGGCTATTAATAGTCTTGAATCTGTGTTATGTAAAATTGTTTTCACACGTGGGTGATTTAACCCTTTCCGGGCCAGGTGGCAATATATTGCCGCCATAGATCGTGTCTGAAAAGTGCCAGGCGGCAATATATTGCCGCCTTGATATTCGTAATTTTCGTTAAAAAATACGACATCAAATGATTAAAGTTTTATGTTTTTTTATTCCCTGGTATATTTGTAGATATTTAATATGAATATAATTTTTATTTTGGAGGTCTATGCATTTTTATTTCGTAATTGTCACGTGACATTATCAGGTGACTCGATCAATTGTTGTTAATTCTTTATGCTTTAGTGCAATCGTACCATTGTATGCTGGATTCTTCTTCATTATTTTATTTTGTGGTTGTAAATATTAGTAGTGTTACCTGCTTAGCTATTGTGTGTAGTAGTTACAATGACTGACAATTTGCGATCTCACGGGAGTGAAATTGTAAGTAGCATATTTGTAAATAGAAAAAGTGTAAATAAATTTCAAATAAAATTGTGTAAATATTTCTTGGTAAATAGTGTTTTTAACTGTATTGAAACTGCTTATGGATCCTACAATCATCTGTTTACCGGTACATCCGTAATGTGAATATTTATTTTAAGTTTCTTGCAGTTAAGAGTCAGTTGCTTTATCACTTGTTGCGAAGTACAATTATGCGTATTTATACAAAATGTGTCATAAAAAAATTTATTTATGAGAGAAATAACACAAAATTTTGTATGGTTGTTCCTTTATAAATGTACAATATAATAACATAGCTTTTCTACAGTAAAATTATTTTTCCTTTTTTAGTTATTTACGAAAAAAAAAAAATAAAAAAAATTAAATTTTTTTTATGTAATCCATTAAAACATTATTTTTTTTAAATTTTTAAATTACTTAAAACTACATCTTTATATTTTTTTGTTGATAGTATATATCTATACGAGTAATTTGGTGCAACTTTTAGGTCATTCTCTAATGTTTATGAAAAGTTATAAATTTTAATCTAAGAGACTGCAAAATCGCCAATTTTAGCCTGGCACTTTTGACTAGTCACAAGGGGATAGATATGTGAAAAAATTTTGCAACATCTCATATTTGGTCCTGGCCCTGAAAGGGTTAAATATTTAAACTGGCCATAATTTAAAAATCATACAGCACAAGTATTTTTATAATATGAATGCACTTTCTTATACAATTCTAAAGTAACGATTTTCTATAACATCCAATGAAATTTGAACACAGTACATAATAGATGATGTCAGACGAGTGAAAATGTGGAGGAAATGGGTGAAAACACCTGTAAACAAAAGCCGCACCAGCCAGCAGTGGTGGTAATACCAGACGGATGAGTCATACTGTTTCCAAGAAACAGCCCCTTCCACAGTTCCCTTCCGGTCTCTGACCGTCAGTCAGTGCCTATTGTCGCTTAATCAGTGGCGGTTGAAAATACTGCATTCTCTTCAATTCCGGTACGAGTATATTATTTTGTGCTGAATTTTACTGTTGATGAACGTTTTCGTGTTTTTAAGTGTTGTTTATTGGTAGCTATTATAAGTGTACCGATTATTTTCTGTGTAGTGTCATTAAATTGTAATATACTTATTATTGTGATTCCTTATTTGGATAAAATGGAGTGTGATGATGTTTGTTCAAGTGCACAGCCATCCGGAAGTAAGAGCGGTAGTGGAAAAACCCTATGTAGTGGAGAACGACGTATTATTTACAACGTTTACAACTTTTTCAAAAAACTGTCGTTGACAAATTTCCGAGAAACTCTAAACTTTAAGCAAAGTGATAAACTGTGTACCGAGGCCTGCGGTGTAAGTGAAAGATCTGTTAACAAAATTAGTAAAGAAGCTAAGCTGTCCGAAGAAGATGGACCTTCATCATCAGAAATTAAGTTTTCAACGCCAGGAAAACAAAGAAGTCGAAAATCAAAAATAACAGCCTTTGATGACTTTGAAAAAGATGTTTTGAGACGAACTGTCCTTTCTTACTACGACAGAGGGGAATTTCCCACATCAAAAAGAATCACGCAGGATCTCAAACAAAAACTTGATTACAACGGATCGGTAACTTCAACAAATAGGTTATTAAGGCATGTTGGTTTCAGGTATAAGAAAACCAATGATGGTAGAAAGTTTTTATTGGAACGAAATGATATTGTAGCGGCTCGTTTAAAATTTTTGAGAACTATGCAAGAGTTTAGAGAATCTGGTGATTGTAGGCCCATATATTACCTCAATGAAACATGGGTTAATGAAAACCATACTCGAAAATACATATGGCAGGACACGACTGAGTCTGGTGGACTAAAGGTTCCTCTCGGCAAAGGTAGATTAATAATTTGTCATGTCGGCTCGGCAAAAGATGGGTTTTTGCAAGAATGTAAGTGGGTTTTTCGGTCTAAGGACATCATCCAGTTCGGACTATCACGATGAAATGAACGCTGAATCGTTTAGAAAATGGTTTAAAAAATTGCTATGCATTTTGGAAGAAGGCTCGATCATCGTCATGGACAATGCTCCATACCACTCAGTACTCGCCGAGAAAATTCCAAATTCATCGTGGAGAAAGGAAGAGATTCAAAATTGGCTGTCTCGAAAAAACATACAATACTGTATGAAAGAACTTATAATGAGGGTTCTTCCATATAAAACCCAACAAAAAACTTATGAACTCGACGTATTAGCCAATGAAATGGGACATACAGTTGTCAGGCTCCCTCCTTATCACTGCCAGTACAATCCCATTGAAATAGTATGGGCTCAAGTGAAGGGAGAGGTAGCACGTAATAATAGGACATTTAAAATAACCTACGTTGAGAAACTTGTTCATGATGCTCTGGACAAAGTGACTAAAGAAGACTGGCAATCAAGAGTTCAGCACGCAGAAGCCTTGCAGCAAGCTGATTTTGAAAAGGAATGTATCCGCACAAGTGTTGTAGAGCAAATAATTATAAACTTAGCAGACAATTCTGACACGAATAGCAGTGAGGTAGAAAGTGAAAATGAAGAAGACTCCGAGGTTTTGGCTACGATATTGCCGCCTGAGAGTGAATAAATAATATACAAGTGCAAAGGTAAGAATATTATTAAGTCAATCATGCTTTTTAACGTATTTCATTTTAAAATAGTAGGCCCTAAAAGTTATTTAGTAGAAAATTTGATTATTTCATGATTTAAAAATATAATTCTTCGATAATTTTAAAATTGATTATATTGTTATATTTTTTTAATTATTTTTAATCAAGCAACACGTCATGCAGTGTCCAATATAAGCAACATGTGTATTAATTTTGTGTGTGTTTAGTAATCGTTTAAAATCACTGAAAAGATTGTTGTATCGTATGGAAATAAGCAAGTACTTTACTCTGACTAACTGACGGGACGATTTGTTTGTTTTAATCGATAGTTAGTTTGTAATAACATTAATAAAACTATACAAGTAATTTAAATATAATATAGCAAACTGTCAACGCATTTTAAATATTGTTTTTCAATTATACTGATAAGTTTTAAATGTTCAGTATCAGTGTTAGTTCAGTTCAGTGACAGTGCAGCGGTTTATCAGCCACAATGCGCCAGCCGTGCCGGGCGGCAGTGGCAGTTTGTTTGGCAACGTCGCGCAGGCCAGTCCATTCTATTGGTCGCCGCCAACTGCACTCTCTGGTGGTTCCTTGTAATAGTTTATCCGTTCGCTACCAGGCCAAACTAGTTCGGCCTAACAATTCTACCAGGCTGAACTAGTTTATCCTAACGCTATTAGGCCAAACCAGTTCAGCCTGTAATCAATAAGGCCAAACTAGTTTATCCTAGTGTGGTCAGGAAAAACTAGAACATCCTAGTCCAAACTAGTTTGTCCTAAATTCGGGTTTGTCCGGTAACATATATATATCAAACACAATAAAAAGAATGTGAGATATTGTAGATTTTCTAAATCATTGATTCGTTAAATAAAAGACGAAGAGAGGTTGCCACGTATAATAGATAAGAGATCTACTAGGTGAGTTATTTATAGCCCACAAAGAGGAGGGGGACCGGCTCCGCAACAGGACTTATGCTGATTGTCAGCAGTGTTTACGTTTAAGATAGGCAACAGTATTTCACAACTTTTTGTACGAACATCATAATCTGTGTGACAAAATAAAAATGAAAATTGAATACATGGGAAATAAAATGTTATAAACATCGAATAGTACCAAATTGTGGAATTGAGGAAATAGTTTACAGGTTATATACTATTTATAAAAATAAACATTAAGCGTTAGTAAAATAACATTTTCCAATAAATTTTACATTTTAAAAAACATTACATACTTTAAAGTGTTCATTTTATTATGTTAGATTTAATACTTATTCATTCCTACTGCAATGAGAACGAATCACGATCAGTTTCGGATTGCATCATTTGATACCTTGGCTGTTTCCTGCCCCCCCCCCCCATGGTTCTGTGAATCTGAATCCTTACAGCTTAAATAATTAATTTTATTTAATATTGGTAATGGGGCACAGCCATATGATGAAATCAAAAAAGGTGATCTAGTCATAATTAAACTACTTTAAAAAAATATTGCTTGATTTATATATTTTTTTTTTAACAGAGTACATGTTCTTATAACATGGATATGAAAAATGTTATAGTTTTATAAGTCTGATTATAAATAAATTTTAAAAGAAACGTTGCATCGCTGTCGTCCTACCATTACGATTAACCCTCCAATGGTTCACTGTATTATACCTGGTGGTTCAGCCTATTTTGTGCATTCTGCAGACGTTTTTTAAACAAATTCCAAAAAATATATTTTTTTATTTGGGTAAGCAGTATTATATATCATTTTGTTCAGGAAATTCTAAAGAATTATAAAATATGGTAAAAAATTACTTACCATGTACTTGTCATTGTTCATTTCTGGAGAGAAGAAGAAGAATTGCAAAATGTAAAAAAAACTTTTTACTTTTCACTCTTACAAAATAAAAACTAAACACTTTTTAGTATTTCTGAAATAGCCAGTTTAACACCAGTGTATTACTGAATAAGAAAATATCAACTTTTATGAACTTATTTACAAAAACAAAAAATATATGTACAAAAAAGTAAATATGTGCACGTTGTGGAAACCGTTCATTCTGACGAACTCCCACTGCCAGGTGCTGCACTTTTCCTACCTCCCTTCTTGGGTCTCCAGAAGTGTTGTAGTTGGTGGTAGCACTCCCTGTGGACTCCACAATTACAACCTGGACACCAGAACCTGGACCTCCCCCTTTTTTTCAGTGGTTTGCAAACCACACAAGTCCACTCTGACTTGCCGGGCAATTTATCAAGTTTATGGCTTCCATCTCCAGCAGGACCAGGAGCATGCACAGGATCTTCTTCGATTGCTGCCAAAGATTCCACTACACTAATTATAAAATCTCTGCGTTGCATAGGCTTGTCCGTGTTTAGTTTGTAAAGCACGTACGCATTGAAGAGAGCAATGTCAATGATGTTGAAAAAAATCTTTTTCCAATATTTTGTAGTGTGGCGGTTGCAGGAGTTATGGTACACTGCCTTATCACTGGCATCCACACCACCCATATACTGATTGTACTTGTGAATAACAATAGGCTTTACCCCTCTAATATTAGTTTTTTTACTCTGCACTACTTTATCTTCAGCATGGGTAGCCGTAGAAATGAGAATGACAGGTTTTCGCGTTGCTGTTTGTCTAAAGTTTACAACTAACACATCTCCTTGCCTGAAATATAAACTTTCCCTAGCAGGTAACTTGGCTTATTTCACAGTTTCTGGTAAATATTTAGACCTAATATTTATAGTTCCTGTTGGGTAGGTATTTCTGTCCATGAGTTTGCGAGCTAGTGGTATTTTAGTATAAAAGTTATCAGTAAATAAGTGATGACCTTTATCTAGCAATGCACTTTTTTCCATGACCTCAAATATAACTCTTTCTGTAAAAGGCTGGTCATTCTCAGTTGCTAAATAATCTTTTCCACTATAAAGCTCAATGTGATGTACATAATTTGTTTGGCTGTCGCAACACTCAAATTTTTTTATGCCATATTGTTTGTGTTTTTTATTTGGCATGTACATAATAAATGGGCATCTGTTTTTCATACCTATAAGACTTTCGTCAATGCAAACATTTTGCCAAGGATGAAATAATTTTTTAAAAATACTGTTGAAATGATCCAAGAAAAATCTTACTTTGATCCAAGGATCATAGCCCGGCTCACCTTTGCGAACTCCTTCTCTAGCTGTAAGGTGAAAGTTAGACAAAATTAATTCAAATCTGTTTACATCCATTGTTTTGGAAAAGAAGGAATTGTGTTGAGAACGCCTTGTGTCCCAAAAAGCCCTCCTAGGCTTAGTACTGTCACCATTCAAACCCATGTTTATCAACAGAGAAAAAAACTTTTTCATTTCAGTGTGTGACACATCAAACCATTTTTTAATCCTACTAAACCGTTTCATCGTGCCAGAGTTTCTTTTTCTTTCAATAATTTTATTAGCATACTTATTAGTTTGGTCAACAACAGTAATCCAAAAATTAGCAGTAAAAAATAGCAATGCATAGGAGATGGGTGGACTGTTTCTGGGTAAGGTATGCCTAGGACCTGGTTGTCTCACTCTAAAATTTGGGCCTATATCTAATTCTGGCTCAGGTGGATATGCTCGTAACCAAGGAGTCAAAACAGGAATGTTTTGAGGGGTAGTAGGCCTAGGCATCAAAGGGCTTGGAGGATCATTAGTCACATCTTCCCTATCTGAAGTTTCCATTTCATCAATATCCGGAACGTACTCCTCTTCACTTCCAGACTAAAAATCCAGTAAATCAAAGTCCGAAGGCACATCTTCAGCTCCAATGTCACTTTCACCATCACTCGAATCAATTAGATGATTATCTAACTCTCTGTCAATCTCACTTGTATGTAAATTATCCATTTTCAATCACTATGAACACAATACTAACCTCAACTAGTCAACGTGACCGCGAGAGCGCATGTAAACAACGACGGCGCGAACAGCTGGTAGTTTTGTATTGTAATATTTTTGTCTAGTCACCGTCAGGAGCATAGAATGTTCACTAAATGAAGAGCGGAAATCAGCTGTTTTTAACGATACCAAATACAACATGTTTAGAGAAAGAAGGACACATGAAATATTGAAAATAAACAATTGACGACGCATCGGCAATGAACCACCGCAGTTACGTTAATGCTGCCGACGCGTCGGCAATAAACCATCGGAGGGTTAATACTCTCTCAATGGAGCTGGCTGGCATTGACAACCCTCCGTGCCGCCGTCGGCTTCTTTAGTTCAAAATCCTTTCCTAAATTGTTAGAATCTGGTTTAAAATTTAAACATGGTTGATTCTATAATTTAAAATAAATAGATTTTATATAATATAAAATAAAATAAATTTAATTATTACATTACGCTACCGAAAATTTACAAGAACTCGCCTTTTTGATAGTTATAAAAGCTTTATTTATAGTTAAGTTTGCAAACCTCCTTGTATCCAACGGCCAATCCGCCACTGATCAGTGATCACGATCATAAAACTTATTATCTTGCAAGAAAAAGAAGTGTCTATTAATGCTGCTACCGGAGGCTACAAACTAAATGAATGAACATTTTCTTACCTCGTGTACTGGTTACTGCTTCTTCTGAAGGACAAACAAAGAACAAACAACAAGACAGAAGAAATTAAATTTTCACAATACAGTTCGTAACTAATAAATATTTGACGTAATAACTGACACACCAAATGAAATCTAACTCAATTCTCACAATAAGAATAAGATTGGAGTGCCGAGCTGGGGAAACAAATCTTTCATGTTGAGACATGAAACCAGTTGTTGTCCGAGGATGGGGGAGTGGAGTACACGATATACCCCTCCCCTTCCACTCTCATTGACAGTAGACAACAAAGGTTATTTTTACCATAACATCGCTGCACCACATTACAATAAATGAACCTTGTACGATATATTTTTCATCTGCATGAAATGATTAATAGCGTTAACGTAGTCGTATGGAACCCGACAAAATTATACTTGGACGACTTCCTCGATTTGTAGTTGTGTAGTAATAAAGCTTAACACTACAAAGTTACTTGACGTTTGTTGTTTCCTGGTTAGAAAAAATGCAATGGTTTTTTTCTAACGTTTTTATAACATGACGTTTCATTTGTAATATTTAACTAATGCATTATACAATTTAAACACACATTCACCATAAAAGATTTAAACCGTGTACACTCGTAATATCCATGCAGCTTAGGAATCATAAAAAATATTATTGATAAGGAAAACGCATATCACTACCGTTTAATATCTAAAGAGATGAAAAATAAAATTGTTTTCTCAAACGACCTTACTGGTAATTAAAACACTTATATAGGCCTATAAAGTTATGGTCTCGCTGCGTTAATTGATATGTGTCGTGTAGGTTCTGCTCCGTCACATTATTATACTATTTATTTACGCAAGACCCTAAATTAATTCAATTTATTGTCCACCATAAATTAAAATTTTTTATAATTATTACATTGTGTTAACAGTCATTACACACAACGATATAGATATCGTACTGAATAGCATTTTTCTCATTAATATTTAAATAAAATAAGGGATTTAATAGAATGAAATTAAGTTAAAAATGTAATTTAAATTCCTTACATTAGATTAAGGACTTGTATACTTTTTTATTTTATGAAAACAATAATAGACTATATCTGATACAATAAAACTCCAATACGAAAAGTGTTTACATTAAACGACAATCTATCAAGTAATTAAATTGTGTTATTAATCTCGCGTTCAATCAGAGAATGCCTTGTTTACAGCCGCGTAGCGTAGCGTAGCCAAGGCCCGGAACCTGGCGACAGACAAAGACAGGCCTCACGTGATTTGAACCGGAAGCGTCATCTCCCACCGGCCCTTCCTTTTCCTCATTTGTTTATAAAACCATATTATCACCAGAACGTTGATTTGCTCAATTTACCCTCTCTCTTTATTTTCAAAAAGCAAGTGACAGAGTGGCTTATTGGGCTGAGTTCGGAGGACACCGAGGCTGTTATCTCTCTGGGCCGGCCTGACCGTTGACCTCACAACATAACATAACACAATACAATACACTCTCACCGACTCACTTACTGTACCCCTCCCCCACATACCATCACCAATCAAATACTATTAATAGGCACAAGTTCTTTCAGACATAATTAGAATGAGATAGTTATATATTACATATTAGACAGTTCCAAGCTGAAACCCAGACTTAATTTTTCTAAATTATAATAAACTATGTTTATCATTGTTATTTTATTTATTTTTTATTGTTTCTTTCTTTTTTTTAATCGTAATATGTTAGTTAAACTTTCTTTTAACTTCTTCATTATCATTTCCCATATTATTACCTTAGCTCACACTGCAACTTAGTCTACGCACAGGCTCTTGCCCATGTAGACTATTTCCTTTTTTTTATTATATCAAGGTGTTTTTAGTTATAATTAGTTACACTTATTTTAAGATTATTAATTTAAAAAATTAATCAACAATATGCTTATTTTTTTTTCTTTTCTTTCTTTAGGTTATGCACCATGTATATACTTGTGGTTGCGAATAAAACGATTTCATTCATTCATTCATTCATCAGTAAAATCGCTCAGATAGCAGCACCTGTCAAACTTCGTGGTCTATCCCCTACATTGCGTGCTACTTTTTACTTTGCAATAGCGAAGGTCAACTTTCCCATATGATCGTCTGACGACGACCCGTGTTGATTTTATTTATTCAAAAGTTGTAGAGATTTTCACGGTATGTAAACAAAATTCACGGCTTATTTAAGGTTTTTTCACGGTGAACGAAATTCACGGCTTATTCCCGGTTTCACGGTTTTCACGGTCGGGTGGGGACCCTGTTACTTATTAAATTTGATTTTTTTCACTTTTGGTTGATAATTTTTGAGAATGGCCGGGTTTCCTACTTTCCCAAAGTAGGAATTTTGTGACATTACTGTTACTCCAATAAACTTAACTTTATTAACTTTTTTGTAACGGATGGGACAACTAGAATAGTAATTTTGTATTTTGAATTAGTATAATAATACAACTCACCTTCAAAAGTCAACTAGTCCAAGTAAATCTACAAAAGTCAAACTATAACATAGACCATAAACTCCTGGTGTTAACTTGAACATCTGCAATAACAAAACAACAACAAAAAACTACAACCGTCAGCTGATCTGGCCAACAATCAGCCAGCTGTTTACAAATCAATAAAAACATAGAATACAAATTTTTGGGCAATCATTTTTAATGGTTCCTTATTATTTGACTCTTTATGCACCTGAATATAATATAATGAATATTTCAAATTTTTTGTTTATACTTTCTATCCTTCATAGTGCTCCTGATGCTGAAGAAGCATGCAATGCCTTTCTTACAACTGTAAGACTAAAATTGGATCATACATGCCCCTGTAAAAAGGTAAGAGCAAAGCGGAAAGGACAGAAAACCATTCAATATGATGAAGAAGCCAAAATACTAAAACAAGATTTTCTCGCCGCTCTACACAGATACCAGATCACTGGAAGTGAAAACGACAAAAAATCAATGTTAGACAGAAAGAAAATCTATGATCTGAAGCTAAGAAATCTAAAGCGAAACACTGTAGCAGAGTACATTACAAGTGCTGATAATAAGTCTAAGGCTATCTGGGAAGTAATTAACACAGAAAAACAATGTAAACAGAGGGAGGAACCAAATCTGCAACTAGAGATAGACGGAAACCTCGTAGTTCAGAGCCCTGCGGACATCGTTGAACAATTGAACAAATACTTTGTTGAAATAGCAGATGCAACTTTAGAAAGAAATAGAAACCAATTTAAAAATAAAACAATAACACATCCAATGATCCTACCACCTAGCAATATCCAGCCATTAATTCTAACACCTACAACAACTGAAGAAGTTTTAAAAACAGTAGCCTCATTAAAATCCAAGTTCTCAAGTGGAGTGGATGAGATTCCATCAAAAGCTGTAAAGCACTGTGCCAAACAACTAGCAGCTCCTCTTGTCAGTATAATAAACAAATCTTTCAATGTAGGTCAGTTTCCTTCTGCTCTAAAGATAGCTAAAATATACCCAAAACACAAAAAAGGCTCATACACTAAACAGGAAAACTACCGACCTATTTCATTAATCTCAACCTTTTCAAAAATAATAGAGAAGATCACACTTTCAAGAATGATGGCCCACCTGGAAAGATATGATCTAATTGCGAAAAACCAGCATGGATTTCTCAAAGGCAGGTCTACGAACACAGCTCTATCCACCTTAATTGAGCACACTATTGACCATCTGGAGGCTCGCAGGTACGTTTCAGCAGTACTGCTAGATTATAGCAAAGCTTTTGACTGCCTAGGTCATGACCTTATTCTGAAAAAACTGTCAACGCTGGGAGTAGAGGGAGTGGCTAGGGAGTGGGTGGTCAGTTACTTGAAGGGCCGCAGTCAATTAGTTGAAATTCAACAAAACATAAATGGAAAAAGATGTACATATCGATCCAAACAGCTCCCAGTCACCAGAGGAGTGCCCCAAGGCTCAGTGCTGAGACCCTTCTTATTCATTCTCTTTACAAATGATTTTGCCAGCTTCATCAGTAAGGAAAATGTGGAACCTATAATGTATGCAGATGATACAACTCTTCTGTTTACACATAACACTCCACAAGGATTACACTCAGTTATCCTATCATCAACAGATAAAGCACTTCAATACTGTCTTCAAAATGATTTGGCCATCAACTCCTTAAAAACAACACAGATAAATTTTAGAAGAAAACAGGAGCAACTCTCAGAAATTCCAGAAATTATAGTGGAAAAAACTATAAACTTCTAGGTCTAACGATTTATGCGGAACTTTCTTGGAACGATCACATACACAACTTGTCTAAAAAGCTTTCGTCTGGAATTTATGTGGTGAAGAGAATGATGTGGATAGGAGGTCTAGAAACGGCTAAAACAACATATTATGCTGTGATTGAGTCACATATAAGGTATGGATTGATCTCATGGGGAGGAACATCTGAAGGAAATCTTAACAAAATTCTTGTTCTCCAGAAAAAGGCTGTCAGGGCACTCGCAGAACTAAACTACAATGATAGCTGCAGGGAAGCTTTTAAATCCCTAAAGCTTCTAACTGCTCCAGCACTCTACATCCATGCCGTAGTCATGTATGCAAAGGTACTAGACCTTCCTAGGAATGAGGATTTTCACTCCTATTATACTAGAAGAGCAAACGACTACAGTCATCCTGCCCATCACACAACCCAATACAGCAAGAAACCCTCATATATTGGTCGCAAAATTATCAACTCCCTTCCATTTTACCTGAAGACTACGCCAGTGAACAAACTAAAGAAAATACTCTGGGACTTTCTAGTGGAACGACCAGTGTACTCAATCAAGGAATTTTTAGATCAACTGGGACGCAACACTACCTGAACAAAATCTGAAAGTTTGTAAAGCAAGAAATTCTTTTTTACTACTGTGACGCCATTGTATTTCTTAATGAAATTACAAATAAAGATATTTGAGTAGCCTAGTTACAAACACGTCCCACGTCCATTTTTTTCACAACATGAGTTTAGTATTGGATATTATGGTATATTTCATTGGGAATCAGATTCTGACGTCTATTCATATCAAAAACGGCCAGATATGTGTTAAAATTCAAATTCAAATTAACTTTATTCATATTATTAAAAATTATTAAAAATGCATTTGAAAATCTGAGTGAGTTACAAAGTCGGCCAGGTCCAAACGAAAAGCAAGATTTAATTTTAATTATTTATTCCTCCATACTTTGATACCTACGTTGTTTTGTTCCCAGGTTTATGCTTGTTATTTAGTATTTAATAGATTTATTACTCTTGTTGCCTAGATCCTAAGCTATTAGAATCAGGATGGCCCACCTACAGCCATGCTCCACCATGTTCTTGTTTTGTTATAAAATTATTCAGTATCTATTTCCCTATTATTTCGTTTTTAATTGTTGTCATAGTGGCCCATTTACAGCCACTCTGACAATAACATTGATTGTTGAGTTTGTTGCATTGTTATTTAGTATATAGTATATACTTTGTTATTGCTTAGACTTAAACTAATTTATTTAATGTTCTCACGACCTTATACGTACTACCAACAAATGACAACGCCACAACATGAGCTGTTGTCTTGAATCTAGAGGCCATTGATAACCTCTTGTGTTTTATGGCCCTTTAAAAAAAAAAAAAAAAAAAAAAAAAAAAAAAAAAAAAAAAAAAAAAAAAAAAAAAAAAACAGGTCCAAACGCACTTGGTTACATATACGGCCACGTCCACAAGAGCCAATCGGTGAGCTGTATTCCAGTCACGTGACCTCAGACAGTAGTCAGTGTTTTCTTTCTGCTGTCACTGTGATACCGTTACTCCAGAAAGCATCTTTTATTTCATGAATTTAATTAATGGTACATTAGACTATTAAGAGATGGAAGTTAACGTTGATTTATGTTCACCTGAAAATGCAATAAAAAAAGCAGAGACAACCAGAGAATTGGAAAGTTACCAAACAGAAACTGCAAAGGTAAGAAACTTATTTTATAGGTTAGTGACTTCATCGTTATACAGTTAAACATCATAGTAATAATATGACCTAAATAGTATAATCCTAATTTTTACTCCTAAAATTATGTTAGTTAACATAACCGTCAATTGTTATGATAACATTTCTAAAAATGTTGTTGTATTTTTTAGGTACAGCCCAAAGGCCATGCCAAACTACCCAACATGTGGTCACAGAGGAAAGTGTCTGAACTGCAGCCTACTGACAATGGTAGACATTAAGGAGTTTCATGCTGCATTTTATACCGTAAGAACTAAGATGAGCCAGGATGCTTTCATCTTAAAATACTGCAGTGTCTCAACACCAGTCCGATACCGCCCTAGATCTGGGGACAGAGGTAAGAAAACCATTAACCATTATAAATACTTTGTAAAAAACCAAGTTGGAAACCGAATTGAAGTTTGCAGAAGAGCATTTTTGGGAATTCTTGGAATAACCAAGCACAGAGTAGAAGGTGTTTTTACTCGTTTTAAAAAGGAAGGGTCTGATATACCAGTCGAAACAAGAGGAGACTCCAAGTACAAAGCTAAAAATGAATCTGTTATTGGCTTTATTAAACAATTTAATGGACTC
This sequence comes from Homalodisca vitripennis, assembly GCF_021130785.1. Classification (NCBI taxonomy): domain Eukaryota; kingdom Metazoa; phylum Arthropoda; class Insecta; order Hemiptera; family Cicadellidae; genus Homalodisca; species Homalodisca vitripennis. The sequence continues at coordinate 137,756 of NW_025777168.1, read as the reverse complement.
GAATCACATTACTCTCGAAAAAACAGCAGACGAATGTACCTTGATTCAGATCTAAGTATCGCAAAAATGTGGAGGATGTATCAGAATTCTGTTGAACATGAAAAAAAAGTAACTCAGTCTCTGTTTAGAAGCATCTTTGTTTCAAAGTTTAATTTAAGTTTTAAAACACCTTCTACAGATGTATGCTCTACTTGTCTTGAGCTAAGTGAGACAATTAAAAGAGAAAAAGAGGAAGTAAAGCTAGGTTCTCTAAAAACTCAGCTGACTCTCCATAAGACAGTAGCCAAAGCATTTTTTACACTTTTGAAACAACAGGATCCAGGTTTGTACATAATATCTTTCGATATGCAGAAAAATTTACCTCTGCCCAAGTTGCCAGATCAGATTTGTTATTATTCACGACAACTCTATTGTTATAATTTAACAGTAGTATCTGGAACATCTTGTGGCAAGAATGCTCTCGACAAAAATAAAGTTTCTATTTACACATGGACTGAAAATGAAATGTGCAAGTCATCCAATGAGGTTGCATCAGCAGTCTTCCATGAGCTTGATAGTAAGCTAACAGAAGGAGAATTTGACAGTGTTCATACCATACGTTTGGTAGCTGACGGCTGCGGTGGACAAAATAAGAACAGTATTGTTTTGACCATGTGTTTATTTTGGTTTAACCGCAGCCCAGCAAATATAAATAGGATGGAAATTATATATCCCATTACAGGCCATTCATTTATGCCCAGTGACAGGGTTTTTGGTGGCATTGAAAGAGAAATAAACAAGAAAGAGAAGATTGTCAAAGTTGAAGAATACCATGAATCATTTTCAGGTCATGGTACAGTGAAAAAGCTGGGAGAACATTGGGAAAACTTTGACTGGAAAACACAGACAAAGGAGTATATTAAAGATACTAAGGACCTCCATTTTAAAATATCTCGTATAAGAAGACTAGTTCTGACTAAACACAGAAAGCCCAAATGTATCAAGGTTCAAGGTGAGATGACGTACTTACATGACACTGCTCAAGCTCTTAAGGTTAACAAACCAGGCAAGAACCTGTCAACGATCAATCCTGTTCAGTTCAAGATTGGAGTGAAGGTCCAATCAGCAAAGTTGAAGGACGTTCAAAAGCTTCTACAAAATCACTATGGAAATCAATGGCATGAGATAGGATCATTACAGTGGTACAAGGACATTATTGACAAAAATGATGGACTTCCCGAAAAACCCCATGAATTCCAAAACGAATGTGAATGTATGGTTAGTAACGAACATGAAGAAGAATTAATAGAAATTGTGAACGATGGCAGCGCAGACTTTAATAGGCCTACTTAAGGTCAATCTATTCTACTAACCATTGACTCAAGAAATTAGAGTGCTTTGTTTTTTATTTTGATTCTTTTTTAATGTATTGTCAGTAATGTATTTTCTTAAAAACAATTTTATTAACTTTGATATTAAAATTCAATTGAACTATTGATTTTGGGTTTTGTTTTAATTAAACGCCTAAACACACTCATGTTAGTTACAATATTAACACAAAATGCTCCTAGTTAAATAAGTTTGATAAAGAGCCTGAATTTGTTACAAACACGGCCAGGTCCAAAAGTTGGTTACAAACCCGGCCACGTCCATTTTTATTTTCTAAATATCTAATAAGCCACTTGTTTGTTGTAATACATCATGTATAATTTTAATTTCGTTCATAGATCTCAACTCATACAAAAAAAACCAGCTTTAATAGTATGTTGAATCATTATGAAACAGTTTTTGCTCTCTCCTGAAAATTTTTGTAAAATGGACCTGGCCGTGTTTGTAAATAGACTACTCAAGTAGCAATATAAAGGTACGTCCACACCGAACGCGCAGAGCTGCGCCGCGCTGCGCAAAACATGTGCGCGCCGAGCGGCGCACTTGGTGTGGACGGCGAACCGCGCAGCTTCGCGCACTCGCGAACATCCGCCAACACGATCCGACTGATGGCGGTATTTTGAAGAACATCTTTGAAGTTTGTTCGCCCTTGCGCGCTCAGTGTGGACGGGCATTTGCTCAGTTGTTGCTGCGCGTCGTTTCGGCTCGAACTGTCACTACCTGTGTTTGATCAAAATGGCTTTTGAATGGAGTCGTGAATGCATCGAGACTCTGGTGAATGCTTATCGAGTTCGAACGGAGTTATGGGACCCAAAAGACAATAAATACCATATTAAAAATAAAAAAAGTGATGCCTGGCGTGAAATTGCCAGTGAGGTGGGTTGTGATCATGGAGAGGCGAAATCGAAAATGTCTTCCCTGCTCTCATCCTTCCGGCGAGAAAAAGCAAAGGAAAAGAAGACAAAAAATTCCACTGGTTCAGGTGAGTCCGCGCATAATTAATTTTACACTTTCTGTAGCCCCGTCGAAACCCGATGGATACAGGTATATTTTTTTCTTTTAGTCAGTACTACTAACATTTCTAAAGAAATAATTATACCTTTTAACAACTGAATAGGCCCACATTATACATCCTTAACTGTACTTAATTGTTAATGTAAAATACGTGATTAAATTAGAAATTTCAGATTTTTTGTAATGAGTACATGCAGTTTGCACGAAAGCAGTCTTTAAAAACCAAATTCTATGATTGATTTGTCAACTATTTCATGCGAGCAAGAAATTGTGACTATTTTTTTAATTAAAAAATACTTTGTTAGGCTACTAAAATTATCTTATTTTTTTACTCATGGAGGAAATAGCCGCAGTACTGACATGACATCGTTTACTTCCAGGACGTGACCAGTTATATGTGAGCACTTGGTTTGCCTACAAGCTATTTGCATTTCTGAAGGAGAAGGATACACCAACCAATACTTTGGACACAGAAAGTGTAAGTATATGTTTATTAATCTAAATGTATACATGTTTTACAATGCAGTAATATTATCATTTGTAGAATGATGTTTCCACTGTTATAGCAAGGCCGCACTATACACCAGGCCGGAGTCACCCCCTCCACTTAGCGCGCCACGTCATCGCAGTGGCCGGCCGCATCAGCTGAGACAAGCCGCACGGCGCACTGGCTGAGTAGCTCAAGGCAACACCAACCATTCCACCCTGCGCTTGCACGTGATTAAGTGACTGTGGTTATTTATTCCTAGTTTGGATGATATGTGTAGTGTCGCAACTGTTGTATTATTTCGCTTGTTAAACCACATACACCTAGTGCTTATTAAGTTGACAGTGTGTAAGTATGAAGGTAAAAATTTATCAAAATATCTAAATTGATCGTATCGTTAGATTTTATTACACAACTGTGAATATTAAATATGCCTACTTCCTGCTGTGTACCTGGCTGTGACAGCAATTACAAAGATGACGGTAGGATTGCAGTTTTTAAATTCCCTAATGATGTTAAGTTTAGGCAACAATGGCTTCGTTCCATTCATAGAAAAGACTTTGTACCAAGTAAGAGCTCGGTAGTATGCATCAAACACTTTGATGAACGTTATCTTGTAAGAGAAGACTCAGTAACTAGGCCGGACGGAAGTGTATTGACAGTAAAAAGAGACCGAGTAAAAGTTACGCCGAATGCTGTGCCAACTATTTTTAAGAATCAGCCTTCGTATTTGTCAGTAAACTTGCCCCAGCTAAGAAAAAACCCGGAAACAAGAGAAAATGAAATTTTGAAACGTCAAGAAGGAAAAAAAGAAAAATTAGCAGCTTTAGATATTATTATTAGTATTAAGGAAATAGTAAATAAATATGACAAGAGTTGTGATTTATTAAAAACCGATGTATTTTTATATCAATCTAAGTATAGTGTACAATTTTTCAATGTGTCTATAAAAAGCAAGGGTAACTTGAAAGTATCTAAGTGTATCAGTATTAGTGAATGTCTTTCTTGCACTGTTTATTGTAATAATATTATGATAAATACTCATCCTAAGGTTGCAAGAATTTTAGGTGGTTTAAATATTTTAAACTCTTGGGAAAAACTTACGTTTTTGTTGAATTGTGTATTTGAAGAAAATGTTGATTTTGTTACAGAAAATAGCACAACAGAAGAACACATTAAAATAATAAATAACTCAATTGACATTTTAATTACAGAACATTCTGACAACACAAAAACCACAACGAGACTGATGTTTTTTAAGGAACAGATTAATCTGACTTTTAAGGAAAAAGTTAGCTATTGTATAAATACTCTTCTGTGGTTTGCTACTGTATTGTTTGCTTATCCTGCTGCTTATAATTACATACGAGCAGCCAAGATATTCACTATGCCACACCCTACATATCTTAGTAAGTACACGCTTAATTTAGGGCTTAACAACACTGGATTAGAATCTGGGCACATTAATTACTTATGTAAGAAAGCAAGCCTTTTTAATGATAGTGAAAAAGTATGCTGTCTTTTACTTGATGAAATTTATGTAAAACCACAAGTTAAATACTGTGCAGGTAAAATAGAGGGGTTGGTTCTAAACGACGATAAGCTTGAACTTGCGAGTACTATACAAGTTTTTATGATAACTTCTATTTTGTCAAAATATAAAGAAATCGTAGGTCTGTTTCCTGTCAAAAACTTGAATACAGATACTTTGTTCAGCCTAACTAATCAAGTTATAAAATTACTCCCTGACTTAGGTTTTAGAATAACATGTTTAATATCCGATAACAATAAAGTAAACAGAAATATGTTTGTGCGATTTTGTAATGGCCAGTTGATATCTAAATTTTCTAACCCATACTGTGAGTCACAAAATATATATACTCTTTTTGATCCAGTCTATTTATTTAAATGTATAAGGAACAATTGGCTGAATCAATGTGATAGCAAACAGACATTTACGTTTCCAAATTTCGACAATTATAATATTAAACAAACTGCATGTGTATCCGACTTGAAAATGTTACACAAGAAAGAACAAAATGAAAATGTAAAATTAGCACCTGCTTTGTCTCTGAAAGTTCTCTATCCCACTTCGATAGAAAGGCAAAATGTTTTACTTTGTTGTAAATTATTTGACGAAAAAAACATTGCAGCTCTAAAAAATACCGATATAAACTCTAGTACTGCTTATTTCATGGACATCATTTTAAAATGGTGGAAAGTTGTGAATGTACAACAAGCTTATAAATGGGTAAGATTTAATGATGAATTTTACAAGCCAATTAACTCAATGACAGACAAAACCAGTTTATATTTAGAAAAATTTTGTTCATGGTTAGTTAAGTGGAATGAGATAGAGATTAAAGGAGAAAAAGTAGGTAGTAGGAATGGTAAATTATCTAAAGAAACTCAAGAAGCTTTGTTACATACAACAAAAACTCTGTCAGAAATAGTCGAATTCTTAACTAAGAACCTAAAATTGTCCTACATCTTACTAGGAAAATTTCAAACAGATAGTTTGGAAGCACGTTTTGGCCAATTTAGGCAAATGAGTGGGGCCTGCTATAACATTTCAGTAAATCAGGTAATACAATCTGAAAAAAGTTGAAAATATTAAGTCTCATTAAATTATACTCTGCAAAACATTCTGAAATATGTATATCAGATATATTCTCTCAGAACGATGATTTAGAGAAATGTGAAAAAGAAATTGTTAATCCAGTTTTTGACGAGTTTCAAGTAGATCTGAATGAAGTTATAGTTACAGAGAATGCTATGCTAAGTTTAGTATATATATTGGTGGTTATGTAAGCCATATTATTTTAAAGAATATATCATGTAAATCGTGCAAGGAATTGTTAACCCTTGGTTCTGACTCAAATTGTTCTATCGGTCCTTTACGGAAGGATAATGTTTACTTTAACTTAATTGATAGGGGTGCCTTGAAATACTCCTCTGATTTCATTATGCAGGTTACTGTTATATCTTTTAAAGTTTGTTTATATGATAGATATGAAAGTAAATTTCTTCTGAGAAATAATCAGAGAGCAGTATTAAAACAGACTATCTTAGAATTTTTGGCCTTATATGAGAATGAAAAATGTAACAGTTGTAATGTGGAAAAAACTTAACAGTAACTTACAGTACAATTCATTTTTTCATTTTGTAATATTCTTTTGAATAATTACTCCAGATCAGCAACTGATTCAATGAAAAGAAAATAATTGTAGTTTAAAAACAAAATCTAACAAAAAGAGAAAAGTTTCTAAGTTAAGTTCAAACTAAAATGTACAAAACACTAAACAAAATTGAATTTGTAAAATTTTATTCTAACAAGTAATAAGTATTGTTTATGTTTATTTGGTATTTATAATTCTTTGTAATATCTGATGATACCTACATACACTGTTTTACTAATATGTCATTTTTACCTTTGCAACTAATATTGTGAATACCTACTCAAAATTTTAGATAGCTTTAAGTTTAGATAAAAATATGCTTTTGGTTATTTTTTTAACGTGACTGTCAGAATATTATTTTCATTATAACTTGTACATTACTATTTATGTCTATATATTGTAACTTAGTTAAGATAGCTGTTTTGGAACATGTTTCTGTAGCTGTCATGTAAATTGTTTGAATAAATAAATAAATAAATAAAATAAGCATACTTTTATAAATTAAAATAAGTTTTTGAACTCACTTTTAATCTTCATTTATACCCCAACTTCCCAATATTGAAACAAATTAATAAGTCTTTTGATAGTTTAAGCCATCAAGTAGCTTTATAAACAGCATGAAGTGAAATGTTCTAATTTTAGTACATGTCTTTCAAATCAATTTTATTATTTTTATACATGCCGAAATAGGACAATATTGCAACAGATTTAAAGAGGATGATGTAAGCTTTAATTTGATATAACATACATAATTTTACTCCAGATTTTAAGCTGTCAAATGACAGGTTGTAAGTTGCGTATTTTGCATTGAATGTAACGGCTGCTCCAAGCCGGTACGGCTTCTACTGTGACGTCACAGCTGGATGGCTCCGGCCTGGTGTATAATAGTGCGGCCTTGGTTATAGCCTATCGGTGGTGGTGATTTAATCTAAGAATAAAAGTAAACAAATATTGATATGTAATTTTAACTTCATCAATTACGAGTAATATCTACACAATTATCTCTGTATAAACCTTTAACAAAATGAAACAGTTTTAAATGAGACAAAAAGGAAAGGTATTAAAAATAGCCTATTGGCAATCTCTTTAAGTAGAAACTTAATTATAAAAATAACTTCAATTCTAGATTTAACAATGTTTTTTTTTTAATTTTTCACGATCAAAACACATATATAAATGTCTGCAAATGCAAAAATAGTATTTCAAAGGGTATCCGAGCACAATTTACTTGAAATCGCTTAACCCATTGATTGCCGATGGGACCCATGGGTCCCGCGCTGAACTTTCCCGAGTGGCCTTCGGGACCCTTCGGTCCCGCCTGGCCTATTTCGTTGCCAAGCCAGTCTGAGATCGGCGGCCGGGCGGTGAGGTTATTTGCCGAGTCGTGGCGTGTAGCGAACGTCCTTGAGCAGTGCCTGTCAACTTGGATGAGATGTTCCGCCATTATTGTTTGACTTGTCGGTATACTCGTGTGTTTGACTAGTCGGTAGTGTACTTTTAGTGTATCTGAGTGGATTTGAGGTGTATTGTCAGTTGACTATGGCAGAATTGCCAGGAACTTCACGTGATGTCAGTATGGGTGATAGTGACCTTGACAGTGGCGCGTCGGACGAGTCAGGAGACAGTGACCTTGACGCTGCGCAGGCGCACCAGACCCCTTTACCGGACGACATAGAGGACCTCGATAGTGATGGTGAGGAGGTAGTTTATAACTATAACCTTGATTGGAGTCCTAATACAATAGGTATGAGAGATATACCTTTCACTAAAGAAAACGAAATCCACATACCAGAGCCAGGGAACAATGAACCAATCGATTGGTTTTCTGTGTTATTTGATGAAGTTTTGTTGCAGAATATTTGCAGTTGTACCAATGCATACGCTTGGGAAGTTTTTTTCACTTCCAAATTTGACTCCCAAGTCACGAATCAACCACTGGACTGAAGTAACAGTGCCTGAGTTGAAAGTATTCATTGGAATATTGCTACATATGGGTACTGTGCGAACTAATCGAATCACCGACTATTGGAACACAAATCCATTTTTCAATTTCCCGGTAGTCCGAGAACAAATGAGTCGCAACAGGTGGAAATTGATCATGCGATGCCTGCGCTTTTCCAAAAACAAGCCACAATATCCTGCACAAAGCAAAGTGGGCGCTTATGACGTCCAGGAGACTTGCAGGAATCTCATGGGGCATAAAACCCCACATAGCACTATGGCTTTACAAAGCAGTTGTAAGGCCCCAAATCACTTATAGTTCATTAGTCTGGCGGACAAAGGTGAATCAGGTAACTGCTAAAGCCAAGCTTGAAAGCTTACAAAGGCTTGGCACAATCTTTGCAACCGGAGCATTTAGGAGCAGTCCTTCATCGACCCTCGAGGTGGCTTTAGGACTTCCGCCTCTTGATATCCACATAAAAGCTGAAGCACGCAAGTCAGCTTATCGGCTGATGGTTGCTGAGTTGTGGAGGAATGGCATGTCTAGAACGGGCCACGGCACCATCACCGAAGCTGTAAACCCAAACGTTATACTCGAAATGGTCTCAGACATAATGAGAACGGAGTTCGTATTCAATAAGCCATTCTCTGTTGACTTCTACTCCAAAGATGAGTGGAAATCGCAAGATAACATCCCAACAATAAGAAAGAGCTTTGTCTGGTACACGGATGGCTCGCTTATTAAGGGCAGAACCGGATATGGAGTGTTCAGTCAATCCCCTAGAACTGCCTTTTGCGGCAGTTTGGGACGGAACTGCTCCATATTTCAAGCCGAAATCTATGGTATCCTGGCCTGTGCCAACCTAGGCCTCTCCAGAGGGTACCAAGGAAAGAACATCTACATAATGTCAGATAGTCAGGCAGCTCTTAAAGCTCTTGACTCTAACAGCATTTCATCCAAGCTTGTGTGGGAGTGCTTCGACACTCTGCAAGCTTGGATCACGCAACTTTGTACGTCTTGGTTGGGTACCGGGCCATACAGGCATAGGTGGCAACGATTTTTTTTTTTTTTATAAGGGGCGAAAAACGCAGCAGTTATCATCGCCCTCAAGAGAAAATTGGCACCTACTCGTATTTAGTGGTGTCAATTAGGCAAACATAGATTACATAATATAAGAAAAAATATAAATAGGAATCAAGGCAAGTAGGTGAGTAAATAATTTAAAATAACCTTAGAACTAGATAACAATACATGTAACAAGGGAAAGACTGTAAAGAGGTCTTAACCCATATAGGAGCTAAAAATATAAATAGAACATAAATAAGGACAAGGTACAAAACATTAATTAAATAAACTGTAAAAACTTAACAAATTTTACTGCCACCAAGGTAGCTGTAAAGGGGCTAATTTGGCAGCTGTCATAATAATGATAAATAAAAATTAAATAATAAATTAATAAATATTAACAACAATCGATAATCGGAATAGATAAACTTAACACAATACTATATTTTGTTTATCACCGACGTTGCTTTCAGAAAACATAGAAGTGTTTGAGTTGCCGTCTCGTCGTCGCAGAGAATATCGTTCAACGAAGCTGGCAGATTCGAGTTGCGCCTATGTACCGAGTAGCGAGGGCAGTCAACAAGCATATGTTCAACTGTAATAACAGTGTCACATGTGTCGCAGACCGGAGGATCATCTCTACTCACGAGGAAGCCATGTGTGAGAAGCGTATGGCCTAGCCGCAGGCGACACAACACAACCTCCTCACGACGACTCGGGCGGTTCGCTGTCTCCCAGAGTCCGACGCAGTCTTTAATACGACGTAACTTGTTGTTAACGACTGCCTGCCACTCGGTATTCCATTTGGCTTTCAGTTTGCCCTTCACCACCGGGATAATATCGGAAGAAATCATCCGTGCGGTGTAAGGCTGGAGTTCCAATGCTTCTTTGGCTCCTCTATCTGCCAGCTCGTTTCCGGATATTCCAATGTGTCCAGGTACCCAGACAAGAAAGACATCAACACCTTCGGACTGAAGGGACGACAAAGAGTGCCATATTTCGCGGATGATGATGTGTTTTGAAATCATGTCGCTGATGGCTTGTATACCACTAAGGGAGTCGCTGCAGATAACCAATTTTTTAGTCATAGGAAACGTTATATTTAGGGCCTTTTGGATGGCTGTTAATTCGGCCGTGAAAATAGAAGAGTCGTTGGGGAGACGAAACCCGTATCGTCTAACCCCAGTGACGAAAGCACATCCAGTTCTACAACGTTCCTTTGACCCGTCAGTATAGACAACATCGCAAGGTGCGAGGCTGCCTAGTATTTGACGGAATTCTTGTTGGTAGACTGTTTCTGGAGTGGAGACTTTTTTAAACTTAGAGAGATTTAAAATAATTTTTGGCATTGAGACGCTCCAGGGTGGGATATCACATTGATGGACGACTTTAAACTCGTAATCGTTTAGGCCTATTTCATAAGCGTAGGATTTGGCCCTAACGCCTAAGGGTGAAGGATGATTTGGTCTCGCTAGGAAAGAATTATAGAGTGGATTTCGCAGGACCGGTTCAAATGCAGGGTTGTCTGGCTTCCCTGAGAGGGCGTGAACATAGTTCAGGGACAGTTGTTGCCGTCTATGTGAAAGAGGGGGTTCTCCCGTTTCTGCAAGAAGACTGTTAATAGGAGAAGATCGAAAAGCTCCAGTGGCCAGTCTTAAGGCAGAATTATGGACAGGGTCAAGCATTTTTAGAGCACTGGGTCTTGCGGACCCATATGCTTGACATCCATAGTCTAAACAGGAACGGATGGTGGCTTTGTAAAATCTGAGAATGCACGTCCTGTCAGCTCCCCATTTTGTTCCGCTAAGAGCTCTAAGTATGTTGAAGCGTTTCATGCATCGATTTTTTAGGTCTCTCAGGTGAGGCACCCAAGTTAGCCGGGTATCAAACGTGAGACCTAGGAATTTTTATTTCCTCGACGTTTGGTATTCTCTGTCCCATCAAATTTAGTGTTGGCTTCTCCATGGTTTGGAACTAGAAAAGACCATGCATTTAGTTTTCGATGGGGAAAAAGAAAAACCCGTTACTCTAGACCACTGTTCAAGCCGGTTTATAGTCAACTGCAAAGCTCTTTCTGATGTAGATAGTTTCTTTGCCGAGATAAAAATAGCAAAATCGTCTACAAACAAAGAACAGCGTACAGGAGGTATAACGTACGATGCAATTTCATTTATTGCAATGGTAAACAGAGTGCAGCTTAACACACTTCCTTGCGGGATTCCATTTTCTTGAACAAGAGGATCAGAAAGAGTTTTCCCGAGTCTTACTTGAATGGTTCTGTCAGACAAAAAGCCATTTATGAATGCCACCATGTGACTACCAACACCCCAAGATATTAATTTATTTACAATACCCCTTCTCCATGCAGTGTCATAGGCTTTCGACAGGCCAAAGAAAACAGCAGCTAAGTGTTTTCCTTGAATAAAAGAGTTTAGGATGAACGTCTCCAAACACAACAGATGGTCAGCAGTAGACCTACCCTGCCGAAAACCACACTGAGCAGTCGCCAGAAGATTGTTTTTTTCCAAATACCACACAAGCCTTCTATTGACCATTCTTTCAAGGACTTTGCAGAGGCAACTAGTAAGGGATATAGGCCGATAGTTACTTGGAGTCGCTCTATCCTGGCCCGGTTTATGTAGAGCGATAATATGTGAACGACGCCAAGATGTAGGAAATACATTTTCTAAATAAATTCTGTTATATAATGTTAAAAGGTCTTTCTTAATTTCCTCCGTCAGGTTCCGCAACATGGCATAATGTATATTGTCAGGACCTGGTGCGGAGTTTGATGTGGCCTTAAGGGACAAATCGAGTTCATTTATAGTAAAGGGAAGGTTTAAAGGGGAGTCGTTATTTCGATTTAAATTAATAGGCAACCTTTCCTGAGTAGCTTTAAAATGTTGAAAGTCGAGGCAATACGACGACGTCTTAGAAACTTGCTCAAAGTGAGCCGAAAACAAGTTGGCAACTGTTTGAGGATCTGTTACTATATCGCCACGATGTTCTAGACCAAGTATGAAAGGTGGAGAGGGACTGCTGCAAACTGAACGTAGTTTTTTCCAAAGATCAGACGTAGGAGTAGTTCTCTTTATTTTATCAATATAGTCTAACCAGGACTGTCGCCGACTCAACCTGAAAACTTGCCTTGCCTTTGCTCTCGATCTTCTGTAATTTTCAAGATTTTGTGCCGTAGGACGTCTGTTAAATACCTTAAGACATTTTCTACGGTCTTTTAGAGCCTTCGAACATTCCTCTGACCACCATGGAACTGCATGATGACTTTGTTTCCCTGAGGACTTGGGAATGCTCAATTCGGCCGCTGACAAAAGAGCTGATGTAAATGATGCAGTTACTATTTCAATGTCAGTATTTTGTGTATTAATGGTTAGAGGATTTAAGCTATTTCTAAATTCATTCCAATCCGCTTTCTGAATTTTCCACCTTGGAGGCCTGTCGATTGCAGAAGGAAGCGATTGAAAGGCTACGGTAATGTGCGCATGGTCACTCCCTGACAGGTCGGGAAGAACGGACCAGTGGACCCTGGTTCCCAAACACGGACTGCATATCGACAAATCAATTGCCGACCACACGCCGGTCCTAGGGCACATGTAGGTGGCCGATCCGTCATTGAGTACGACCGTTTGCACCTCATCCCACAACCCCGAAAGCATGTTACCCCTCTGACTACAATGACTGGAACCCCAGGAACGATGATGTGCGTTGAAATCGCCAACAATCAAGAACGGAGAGGGAAGCTGATTGATTAGATCACGCAGATCGTCCAGGACCAGGTCGTAAGGTAGAGGTGGGATGTATATAGAGCAGATTGTTATTTTAATAGGAATGTTTATTGCTATTATAATTGCTTGTAGATTTGTTACGATGTTCAATACTCTGGCGTTCAAACAAGAATCTGAGAGAATCGCAACACCGCCACAGGCTATTTCTTGCTGGTGATCTAATCGAAACGTGTCATAACCATTGATTTTAAGCGGTATGTGAGGAGCTAATTTAGTTTCTTGAATACAGATTATTTTGGGCCTTTTTGTATTTATAAGTAGTTTTAAATCCTCTAAATGACTTCTTAAACCATTAATATTCCATTGAATAAGCATGATTTTATTTTATTATTATAATTCATGCAATATTTTACTTCTTTACTACATAGTAATTTTTTTTTCTTTGTTTTGCAACAGGGCGGAAAGTTCCACGTAACGTTTGGAACTCTGTCCGGAGCTCCAAAGGATCCTCAGTTGTGTCATCATCATTGATGGACAGTTGAGATGACTTAGATGATGGCGTGTTAAGGTTCTTAACAGGCGCTTTTGACCTGTTATCGACTTTACTTTGAATATTCTTCTTAAGCTTTTCTGACAATTTCTTTCTCTCTTCTAAACTTAAGGCAGGTTTCAAATTTTGCTGAACTTTATCTCTGTATGTAAGACCTCCTGGTAAAGGTTTAACATAAGACTGTACATTAGGTTTAGATGAGGTCTGAAAGTCTCGGGGAGATTTACTGGGCAGGACCACAGACTGTTCCCCAGCACCTGCGGCGAGGTGCTGAACCAGAGCAGCCACCTGCTCAGTCAATGCACGCACCATACCCTCCAAGACTGTACATGAGGAACACTGTGCAGTCTGAACAGGGACAGATACAGCTTCAGAGTAGGAAACTCCTTTTTTTGGAGTTGGGGCGACCCTCCTCCTGTACTCTTTACGCGCCTCGTTAAACGAAAGCTTTTCTATAGTCATGATTTTTAATATTTCTCTTTCTTCTTTAAAAATATTACAATCTCTTGAATATGCCGGATGTTTTCCCTTGCAATTTATGCATCGCGTCTCATTTTTGCACCCCTCCTCTTGATGTCCTTCATCACCACAGCGGGAACACGTCTCCGGGTTCGAACACACTTTACTTGAGTGCCCGAACCTCTGGCAGCGGAAACATCGCTGGGGGTTTTTAAAATACGGCCGCACAGACAGAGACAAATATCCGGCTTTGATGGTTTCTGGTGGATGGGGTTTTGCAAATGTTATAATGAGACCCGGGGTAGGAACCTTTACACCGTTTTCGGTCCGAACAATCCTGACCACATCTGTCACCATCTCGCACTGCAGCTCATCCTTTATTTCCTCTTCACTGCAGTCCATAAGGTCTCGACAGAAAACGATTCCCTTGGAAGAGTTCAGAGAGGCATGGGGCTGGACAGTAATCGGGACCTGGTCGAAAAAGCTCGTCATTTTAAGGAACTTCTTGGATTGGATGCAATTTGCAGCCTCCACCAGGATAGTTCCATTCCTCAGCTTCCTTATAGATTTAGGTTGCCCTCCACAGGCTACTAAAGATTTGTGGATAAGGAACGGGCTCACCTTAGTCAAAGTTTTTCCATCTTCCTTATGACTTAGCACAAGAAATAAGGGAGTAGGCATATTTATCTCATCGTCGGTTTGTTTATTTTCCAGTTTTCTTTGCTTGTTTTGATCAAGCTCACAGTCTGAGTCAGACAACTGCCGTTTCTTCTCCAGATCACTTTGATCTCTTGCTACTACACTTTGCCCTAGTTTTGGGGTGGTTTCGGTTTCCATAGGTATTTTAACCAGCGCATCGTGTGTAAGGGTGCAGGCCGAGATACACCGGGAACGGGCACGCCCTCGATAAAACTGGGTCCCGTGGGAGCCCAGGTTAATCTACCCCAGATCCCCGGGGCCCGGTGTTGACTCGTTTAACCAGGCTGGGTATACTCGCACGGCCTGGGCTCGCACGTTGCAGCAGGAGCTCCGACACTCCTGCTCAATACACACTTCCTGACCAAGGACATCGAAGTGGCTGGCTTCTGAACCAGTACATGACTTACGCCTCGGCAGAGACAAGCTCACATCAGCTCTCACCGACACCAGATAGGGCACCTAGTGCCGGCTTAAGCACTCCCAGCGAGCCATGTACTGGAACGGTCGAACAGAGCGGGTACTAATAAGACCCGGGAGGGGGATTGGGTAGGAATGAAGGAAATGGTTAGGTGGGTGTGGGCAGTTTAACATCATACCCAGGACGGAACGAATGCGCTGACGAGCTTGCCAAAAGCGGAGCAAGCATGCCATACACTGGTCCAGAACCGAGTTGTGGTATAAGCAAGTCAGCTGCTTACCAAAGTATAAACAAATGGTCCAGGAAGACACACCGCTTGCGGTGGCAGAGTCACAAGCACTCGGCAAAAGACTGCTTACTGACTCTAGCTCCGGCTTCACCAGATGGCTGATGGGGCTGGGCAGGGATCAGGTTAAGCAAGTGGTTGCCTTGATCACTGGACACGGCCACTTCAGGAAGCACCTAATCACTCTAGGTTTACGAAATGAGGACTTGGAGTGCAGACTCTGCAATAAGTCTGAAGAGACTGCAAAACACATAATACTGGACTGTGAGAGACTGGGAGCAAGGAGAAGGGCTCTCTTCGGTGATAAACAACCAGGCGACGAACCAGATGCTAGTAGCGGGGAAAAGCTTCTTAGCCTAATTAAGGGCACAAAGATAGGCTTACCCCTCTAACATCAAAGGGGCACACAATAAGCTTAGGTCGACGTGTGAGGATCTCTGAATCCACCCCAATATCCCAACGCAACTGCAGTTAAAAGGCATTTAGAAGACTTATATGAACAAGATGAGGATCCTGACAACCTTAGTTATGGTCCTGGAATGCATTAACAGGCTGTTGAGAATGTACGATAGTCAAGCTGATGAACATGTAAAAGTAAAGCAGTCCTATTTTCGCTATATATTTACAGAAAGTTTAACCTAGGATTCGGACATCCAAGAACAGACATGTGCTCCGCTTGCATTGAACTTGGAGAAAGAATAAAAAGTGAGAACGATGAAGAAAAAGGGCAAGGCTAGTCATTGAAAAAAGAGTACACAAACTTAGGGCTAAAGCCTTTTACAATATACTTAAAGATTCTAATCCACATGTTACAATAACTTTTGACTGTCAAAAAAACCCGTGTCTTCCCAAAGTACAAGATCAAGATACTTATTATACAAGGCAGTTGTATTTATATAACTTAGCCATAGTTAAAGGCAACTCAAAAAGCTCTCTGACACCAGATAACTGTAGTAGCTATTGCTGGACAGAAAATACACATGCTAAAGGCTCAAACGACATTGCTAGTTGTGTTTATCATTGTTTAAAAAACAATGTTTCTCTAGATACAAAGATACTGCGCCTCATGGCAGATGGCTGTGGAGGCCAGAACAAAAACCGTATGATTATAGCCGTGTGCTCCAAATGGTTAGTTAACGATGCACCTTCAAAAATTAATAAAGTAGAAATAATATTCCCAGTTAAAGGGCACTCCTTTCTCCCACCTGACCGGGTTTTCGGGAACATTGAAAAAGACCTCCGTAAACATGAAGTAATTTCCAACCCGAGCAAATATAAAGAAACTATTACAAAATATGCAAGAGTTGTCGAAGTTGGGAAAGAATAAAGGTGTTCAATTGGAAAGCGGAAGCAGATAGGGTGTTCAGAGACACAAAAGATAGGCATTTCAAATTTTCACAAACTAAGAGGTTTGTTTTAAAAAGGTCTGTTAAAAATGCTAACAACGTATTGATTAAAGGAGAGCTGTTTTATCAAAGCGACTTGGGTCAGTTTAAATCAGTGTTTAGAAAAGGAGAACTAACTGACAGTATTTCACCCTGTCTAGTTCCACCGAATTGTATAAAAGTTAAAGCAGCTAAGTTGAAAGATGTAGAAAAACTCCTCAAAACCCATTATGGTGAAACCTGGTCCCAAAACCCTGAGTTGGTGTACTACAATGATGTCTTCCATCAACAAACTTTACAAATAGATGGCATAGAAGAAGCTGGAGAGGAAGATTGTGAGCCCCAAGACGAGGCACCAGACCTGAGAGTTTAATAATATGTAGATTAAATATAAATGTCTTTGAATACTTACTAGGAATAATATTAATTTTTAATTTTGTTAGCTTGTAGGCAATTTGAAAACTAAACTGTAAATAAATGCAAGTTTAAAAATAACCTGTAGTTTTATTTTATTTTCATTTTATGGGAGGCAGTGCTTATATTAACTTTAACTATTTATAAATTAAAAACAACAAGTAATTCAATACTTTTTCAAAATTATTAATATCTATTGAATAACAGCTTTTTAAAGCCTAAAAATACAAACTAGGCAATGCAAAATACAAAAGTTGGTACCTAAAAAGTGTATATCCCAGTTGCCTTGGTAACTAAAAAGGTTATATCCAATGTTTGGAAACTAAAAAGGGTATGTCCAGTATTTAGGGTTGTTTATTTAAATAACTAATACATATTCACTTGTGAGAATATATACAAATTGTTTTATTTTTTTTTTACTATTTTTAAGCAAATTTTCAAAGACTTACAAGATTTACTTTTAAAGCAACAGTCTTTTGCCTGTACTGAAAAATTTTCAGGATTGGAGATACCTTTGTTTGATTCTAGTAGCCTCATGTGTCTAGTCTTGAACTAGAGGATGGCAGTGCCTGGAAGACTGTAAATATCCTGAGGGGCGATAAATCCACGCATCAGCCCCTGCACGGCCAACAAGGACTTGTCTACTCTGTTACTGATAAAACCGAAGCTTTTGCAGATAACATTGGAGTAACAGTTCAGGCCGAATGCAGACATATATGATGAAGACCACTGCGAGCACGTCGAGAGCACACTAAACAATCTTTTTGTTACAGCTCCCGACATCGAGCTAGAGCAGATCACTCTTGAAGAGTTACAAGCTTCCATCAAGAAATCGAAGCGGCGTAAAGCTCCCGGCCGGAGTTGGATCTAGGGCTCTCCTTGCAGCTCCTATAGCTCTGCTTATCTGCTTAGTTTCAGTTTTCAACGATGCTATATGACTACATCATTTTCTCACCAGCTGGAAGGTCGCTAAAGTCATCCTTATTCCTAAGCCGGGAAAATCCAGACTATTCCCTCAAAACTTCCGCCCTATCTCACTCCTTTCCTCCATCTCCAAAGTTTTCGAGAGGCTCCTCCTATTCCGCATAGCTCCTTTCCTGGACGGCTTTATCCGACCGGAACAGTTTGGATTCAGGCGCGACCACTCGACAACCCAACAGCTGGTGCGTGTTGTCAACATGTTGGTTGATAACGGAAACTTCAACCTGTGCTCTGTTGCAGTGTTCCTGGACGTCAGCAAAGCATTTGACATGGTCTGGCATGAGGGCCTGCTCTACAAACTGGCAGAATAACCGGTGCCCCCCTCCATAACACATCTCCTTCGGTCTTACCTAACAGGCAGCTCATCTCGTATCTGTGTGGATGGAGAGCTATCGTCAGAGAGAGCGATCGAGGCTGGCAACCCCCAGGGCAGCGTCCTGGGCCTAGTGCTGTACATCGTTTACACAAATTACATGTCACTGGTCCCTAGAGTAAAGCTATCTCTGTACGCTGGTGATGCCATGTTTCTGTGCAGGAGCTTCCAACCGTTGCGTGCCGCTGACGTCATGCAAAAACAGATGAATCTTCTCTCCCCCTGGCTAGAGAAATGGCGTATCCGCATCAATACTGAAAAAAGCACAGCTATTTGTTTTAGAAAGCGCCGTAGGATGCAACAGACACTCCCGCCTCCCGTGACACTGATGGCGAGCCGATTGCTTGGAAGTAACAAGCTAAATATCTTCGTTTTACGCTTGATTTTAGATTGAACTAAGGTCCTCACGCAAAAAAAAGCAGAAGAGACCAATCGGATCACTGGATCAATAGGTTCTCTAATAAACCGACGATCATCCCTACCAATGGGTGCAAGTCACCATCTTTCTTGCTGTAGTCAGATCAGTAATGATGTATGCTTGCACAGCTTGGTAGTCAAACTGCAACCGTTCAAACCGAAAAGCCCTCGAAACCATCCAACACAAGGCTCTCCGCTCCATCGCCCGTCAACCATGGTTCGTCCGCAACGAGACAATAAGGAATTCTTTACAGATACCAACTTTAAAAGTGTTCGCGAGGACAACTGCAGAGAAGTTCTTCGTGGCAATTGCAGCTTCGGAGCATCCCCACATCGCAGCTATTGCATTGCTGTACTCTTTACCGGATGACTACAGACGGCGCCCAGCCACAATACTGGACGACCCTTCGTAAAAGAAGAATTAACCCAAGAAGCCGCGATCCCAAACCTGGTACCTAACAGTAAAATCCTCTATCAAAATTTTGTTCCAGAAAACAACCACTCCTAAACAGGCTAAGTTAACCAATATGTTTCAGAGCTTCCTCTACTGTCAGTGGACCAAGGGTGCAGGTGCTGTACGGCCACGATAGGACGTGGCAGCAGAGTGGTTTAGTGGGTAAGAATCCCACATAACTGGGACGCCAGTACCTTTTGAAGGTTCCCTCTTTTTAACAAATAAAAAGACAAAAAAAGGTTGATCTATTCATACACTCGTGGAAAGGGACGGAGAAATTTTCTAATAGAACACATTATGAAGGATTTGAATTGTTGGGACACTACTTCATTATTCTTCCAAGTTATTTTTTTCTTGTAACTCTTGCTCGTACATTTGTTCACGGTACACACTATGTCGTTTTATTGAGTTGCTAAGGGCTCTTTTCATCAAGGGAACGAGCAGTTGTATCCGACGAGCAAAAACTCTCAGTGCACTGCAATTTCTGCTTGTGCCCTTGTGTGGAAGGTCCTTTGTTTAGAATTTTCTACAATGGCCATCGATACTATTCTCATCACTGGAGACCTTGTTTACAATAAATTGCGAGATGAGAATCGTATGGGTGGAAACCGATATATTTGTCTCCTGATAAACTTCCTAACCATTTTCTATTTCATGAACAGTCCGTATCCGTTATAGAAAATTCCTTTTTCCATAACGGACGACGCTCTGTATCCTCTGGCAGCGGGAGATATGGGCGACTGTATTTTATCTCTGTCCAATGTTTTGGAGGGTTTGATGGTCGAGGATTTTGAAAACATTGGGTTTCTCTTCACTGGACAAACAGTTACAGTTGCTTTTTGGCGATCCCAGGAACAGCTGTACTTGTTTGATCCTCATCCAGTGAACGAGGATAGAGTGTACGATTTGGCTGATGACAAAAATAACCTAGCCCGGATCTTCCAGTGCGAAAACTATTCTGCACTATACATTATTGTTATCAAATGCTGCTCTGGATGGGTCAATGAGACAGTTCACTGTAACGAGATTAAGATTTGATATGCCGGCCCTTGGTTACAGTGAACCAGTCCAGACCAATTCAGAAAGATTTGAATTATACCACAAGCATATAATACATAATACACAGTCTAAACGCCACAAAGAAAATTATTTTGAATATACTAAAGTTAAAAATATCCCTCAGGTAATTTTATCCCCATTAAAAAGTGCGATTAAATGTAAAACCATTGGAAGACCGATGAAAATACGTCGTGGACGCCCTAAACACACAACAACAAGAGACGAGCAAGTGAGAGGCGATCAAAATAACTGAACTTCGTCATTTACCAATTTCACTTGCTCGACTCATCGTTGCCCACGGGACAATGGCACATTGGAGTGGCGTTTTGTTACATAACGTTAACAACTTTAAACTGAAGTGAACTAGTCTCTAGGATGATGACGTATTCATCTGCCCTCACTGCCAAGCACATCTGTTCGAAGAAGAAGAGGATAGAAGGAAATGGTGTTGCGGCGAGGGGGCCTACAATCTAAAAAGTTGCTCCCTCTAAATGCACCCTTCTATTCCAACCGCCGCGTTCTCGACAGAGCGCGTGCTTACAATGACCTCTTTGCTCTCTGTGCCTTAGAAATTTCAGGCCGATACCGGCACCCAAGTGGCCTATCATTCTTCAAAACTGAAAGGAGGATGTGCCACCAGGTGTACAGCTTGGACGGATCCGGCCAAAGGTTCGTTACTGTGGGTGGTGACGTCCAATTCGTAAACCGGTGCCGGTGGATATTGACGATGGTGAAGAACGCAGGAACATTTCCATGAGTAGATCGCTTGATGCTAACATAATTGACGCCATTACCAATCACTTGCATTCACTGAATCCACATGTTCATGAATTTTGGCGTTTGAGCGATGAGCCCTCGATCAACGCACACCTGGAATTCCAGTTGACAAGTCGAGCTACTCATGGCCCTGTTCTTGGCGACAGACAAAGAGGCATTAATGTGCACGCTGTGCTTAGCACTGACGGCACGATTACTGAGCCCCGGAGCTGACCGTCTGGAAAGTGGGAGCTGTAAGGCCGTCTACGACAGATCTGTTTAGTCCTTTGATGGAGCCTTTCCATTATCCACTTCAATATTCGCAAGGCACTTTGGGTTGGTACATTGGCATGGTTGGCAATAATGGGAAAAAACTCTCACAATACAATTGTGGACAATGCCGGACAAAGGGCATATAGGTGTATGTGCCCTTTTTCCGGCAATTGCTTTATTGGATCCGCCATGTTGTTTAGAATGTGCCCTGAAAGTTTGAAAAAAAAAATCTCTATTCTTTGGTTTCTGAGAGAATTTTTTTTGCAGCTGTGCAGCTGACAAAATCCAAAACAATGACATCTAACATCAGTGCTGTTTCTATTTTCAGCTTGTTGAATTATTGAGGTTATGTTCATTGTTCATAAGTTAAATCATTTTAAAAACTAGAGCTATTAAGTGCAATGGATCAGCCGAAAGTTAAACGCAAACGTAAACTATACAGTAACAATACAAATTTGAAACGTGAAAGTGCTAAAGTGAAACGATTTAAAGGCAAAGAGTATGTCGGTAGGTCTGGAAAGACTGTAAGTGGAAAGCAGTTTTTTATGTTACCGAGTGTTGTAGTAAGAAATGTTTTGAAAGTTTTACTGCAGAACATCAGAACGAATTATTTTCATCATTCTACAACCAAGGTAAAGAGTTGCAAGACTCATTTATTTCTAAATGTATAGAAAAGATTGATCAACAAACTCAGACCATTCAACCCAAAAAAGCCCGAATTAATATTTGGGCCTATAGTATCAACGTTGGTGGTTTTAAGGTATCAGTCTGTCAAGGTTTCTTAAGAAAACTTTTACAAATAAGTCCTAAAAGAATAAGAGTAATCCAACAAAAAGTGTTAAATGATCAGGACTTTACAGAACGGAGAGGTCATCACACTAATCGACCACACAAATTGAAACATAATTTTTTTGATTTGATGAAGACACACCTTGAATCAATTCCATATAGCCTAAGCCATTATAGTGGCAATAAAACCTCTCTAAAGTACTTTGACAACCCGGAGCTCAATATTAAAACTCTTTACACATTGTTTCAAGAGTTTTATAGGTCTAAAACAAATGAAAACTTGAAAATGGGCTACCCCCACTACTTTAAGTGTTTCAAATCTAAGTTTGGCCATGAATTTGGTATGAGGTCACCTAAAAGTGATGTGTGCGATTATTGTACAGAATGCAGAGAAAAACTGTCAAGAAATCCTAATGATCCAATCAAAGTACCTTATCAGATTCATCAGCGTAAATATAAAAGAAGACTAGCTTTAAAACATGAGTTCATAGAAAAAGCAAAAACTGATTCTTCTTTTTTGGTATGTGAATTTGACTATGCTCAAAACTACCCAGTGCCAAGAATTAATGTGAACAGCCAATTTTACAAAAGGCTGTTATGGTTATATGCATTTAACGTACACATTTTCAATGATGACGAGTCTTACTTCTACTGTTTCATGGAATCACAAGCATCTAAGAATTCGAACAGTGTGGCTTCATTTCTGTACGATTGCCTTAAGAAATATATTGAAAAATCAGAAGTAAAAACTGTTGTTTTGTTATCGGACTCTGCTGGGGGACAAAACCGCAACGCCACAATGGTTAAATTTTGTTCGTGGTTCAGCAAAGTGTTTGACGTAGAAATTATACAGTTGTTTCCAGTTAGGGGCCATTCATTCTCACAATGTGACCGGAACTTTGGTCTTGTTAGGTCTCATATAAAAAAGAGAGAGGTCATCGGAACTGCAAAGCCATGGCTGCAAGCTATGGTTCAGGCTCGGCAGAAGCCTAGCCCTTTTACAGTAATAATGGATCGAACTCTCATAAAAGATTGGGATAAGGGCCTTCAGCCTTTCTTCGAAGACTTTCAAAAGTTGGCTAAAAAACAGAAGATTACAATCATGAAGTACGTAATAATTAAATACAAAAGTGATGGAACTGTTGTGTGTTCTAGCACTTTTGTTCCTACCTACTCTCCTTTCAAGTTTATGAACACTGTAAATAAACAAACATTAGGAGAAATTCAACCTGCAACAGTGCCATTTCCTGAAGTGTCGGAAGCTAAAATCATTGATGTCCGAAGTTTGATGAAGTACTTGACCGCAGATGACGAAATATGGCTGGAGCAAATTTTTGAGGAAAATTCTTGAAAACCTTATTTTTATGATTTTGGCTATGTGATGTAATAAAGTTTGTTCTTTATCAACTTGTTTTTATATTTCACTGCATTTATCCATTAGTTTAGGTTATAGGCTATGTATTGCTAAAAAAGGGCACATAACATCTCTTATAAATTTTATTTTTACTAATTAGTACTTTTCAGTAAATACAAGAGTAATAACATTATAATAAAGTTTATAAAATATTCCAGTACAATAAATTTTAAGCACAGGATCCTTTAAGTGTTACAAAATCCTGTATCTTTACAACTATAAACTTTAAGAGCCGTTTCCCGAAAGTACAATATCTTATACTATGTGCCCTTTGTCCGGCAAGGTCCTCAATTATGCTCGTTGTCTCTTACTCTCCGATCCCCGTTTTTCTTACCTCGGCCGCCTATCGCAAGCTTGGCAGATCGAGATATTTGCGAGGTATGAAAAGGAGAGACTTCGTTTCATAAAATATTCCCAGTCAAGGTCGTCAGCCCAAAATGCCATGCGGATAGGACAACTGAATGAACTTCTTGATGCTCAACGTGATGGTCTGGCAGGAAGGCAGGGTAGGGATGACATAGCAGGAGACGAGACCGTCCAAGGTGAGGGTGGGGCACAGCCTGGTAAAGTATACCTCCCAAGTACGTTCACTGGTGGGCCCATGAAGCGTTTTTAATGCTACATTGGTTGATTTTTTTATTAAAACTTAAATTAAATTGTTGTAAAAGAAATATTGGGATTTAATTTTTATTATACTGTGAAACGTTAGGAGAAATACGAATATGTAATCATTTGGCAAGTTACTGCTGCTAACTTTAAATTATTAGGAAAGCAGTTCACTGCCTTGTATTGTTGAGAACTTGCCTTGGGTACTGCAGTTACGTCAGATCTGAGAGGGCTTTTGTTTCTCAAGTTGGATACGGCTGGGCCAATGAGAGAACGCCGCGGATGTCCATCAGAAGGGGTGGAAGGGGAACTATAAAAACTGCCAGCTCATAATTTTCGGCGCCTTTTGGTAATTATCGTGAGTTAGTTGATGACAGTGCGCGCCGCGTTTCTAATTTTTTTCCGCGAGGGATTTTGAGGTAAGCACCAAATTTACTGTACGTTATATTGAAATAGTCTTCCAGATCTGATATTAAATTAATGTTGTTGTCTTTTTTATAGGAAAAATTACATTTATCGAAACTTCAGAGCAATCTACATAACTGATTCTTGATTAGCAATAAAGCACAAAACAATCATACAAGTTACATTTAGTTCAAACTTGCAAGAAAAGTGAATTAAAATTTAACTTTGTTAATAACTTTTGATTGAATTTTGGAAATTTAGTAATTTATTAATATTTAATTTGAACTGTTTTATTGTGAATTTATTTTATTGGAAATTAATTGAACTTCAATAATTGTGTAAGAGAGTTTTATCTGAATTGCAAAGACTTGAAAGTTAAGGTACAACTAGTGGAAAGAGAAGTTTGATTTTTTATTTTAGAATTTTGATTGAACTTAGAAGTGAACGCTTTATTTTAGATATTTCCAAGTGGTATTTGATTTTTATTTAAATACTTTATTATTTTATTTCAGAAGAGTTCTGATTTTTAATTTGGTATATTTGACTGACATTTTTATTTGCCATTTTAAATAAATCCATTATTTTTTATTTAGAAGTGTGATTTTTATTTTAGACAAACCAGATAATATTTAATAGTTAAAAGTTTAGTAATAAATTTTACTGAATATACACTCGGAGCTTACTAATCAAAAAATATTTTATATCGTCTTGGATGTATGATTGATAATTTTCTTCATACTATTCTAGAATATTAATCTATAATATTCTAATCTATAATATTATAGATTAATAACGTTAATCTATAATCCAAGTCGTTATAGCCCAGGTACATAAAGATTCATTACGAGAACGCGATGGCTCAATAATTTATTTAGGAGTAAATAAATTATGTGTATTTTTATTCATCTGAAGTTATATTAAAACGACATACATTTTTCAGTTTTGCTCTACATTTTGACATGCCTATGTGTTCTTTACATTTTGTTTCGTTGTGTGGCTCGCCTCCTGTGCGGGCCTCGAAGAGATACAGATAATACTGATGTGATAGAATTTGAATTGTATGCGGACGACGACGATGACATACTTGATGTTTAAACCAAACTTCAGGTTACTGCATCCTTTTTATTTATTAGAAATTATATATTAACACGTGATAGTAAAACTGTCACTAACACTTTAATTGAACAAAAAATTTAAAAATTTAATTACTTGGAGGAGAAAAATAAATTGACAACAAATATGTGATCAATTTATATTTGGGGGTTGTGTGACAGGTCAAATTACGACATTAAAATATTCGCGGGGAATTAGCAGACGGTGAACCAAACGACCGTGACGCAAGTAAATCACATGTTATTGGAATTGAGATTTATTTAATTAATAATAGAGAAATATGTTAAACTTTATACGGGAACAAATTCAAATAATTAAACTGAGCTAAACATAACTAAAATTTGTTTTTACTAAAAGTACAAAATAAAATTACGCAAAAAAGCCAATAGTGGGATAAAATGACTTGCGTATTGATGACATCAGAAAGCACATGTTGCAAAAATTTAAATAAAAAGCGATGGAAAAATAGTTAAAGAAAATAGAGAGACTTAAATTGATCAATTATAGTGAACGTGATAAAATTCGATAATTATGATAAAAAAATTAACTTATATTCAATCGTGAAGACGCTAATTTGAATGGGAGAGGGGTTGAGCATTGTTTGAGACAGTACGCAAGGTTTTGGCCCCAGAATCCTTCTTCTGTTTCGAGAGCTGAAGCAGAGAGGACGTCAGACGTGTAGATCCACCTGGCAATGATGCAATACGGAATTGTGCAATAGTGTATTAAAAGTTATAACCGGGCGATGGGATATTGTTTTTAGTGAATAAATTAACAACACAGCAAAGTGAGTACAATTAGTTGTTTGTATTACATCAAAATAAATTAACGTATCAAAGTGATTTGCTTTGTTTTAATATGATTGACTATCCCATGCAAGGGCGGATCCAGAGGGGGGGCGCGAGGGGCGCGCGCCCCCCCCCTCGGTAGTCACAAATTCAAATTTTTGTTTGTTTATAAAAGATTTAAGCTTAAAGTAATACTATATTGTTCGTTAGTAAAGGGTGCTTTCATCGGCCACACTATTCGTAATTGGTACTGTCGGTGTTTTCAAACATACATTTTGTACTTAAGATTGTAGATTTAATTCGTGTATGAGTAGAGGGGAGGTGGTAACAGTGCGTATGATCACCGGAAGGGGTGGGGGAGCGGTGCGTGCGCATGAGTCGTCCTAGTCCGCCCGCCCCAACGATAGGCCTACACCACACCGCCTACTACGGCCACTCAGTTGATTCAGTGCGTACGTTCGTGAATATCGTGAAGTACCCGTTCGCTTGTGTTTAATAGCTTTTTGAGTGTTAACAGATTTTTGTGCAATATGGATCGTTATCTTGTTAAAAGACCAAAGTTAGACAGTGAAGTTCCTTCTTCAAATGTTGAGGTTTCCACCCAGCATGAGGTTACAGACGTGCCGCTGCCACCACAATCGGCGCCATCATCCTCCAATTCACAAGTTAGTATCTCCGAAAACATGTGCTCTTTCGACATCGGGTCTCACATTAACAACATCTCTAAGATGAGTGACCATACTAAGTATAGTATTTTTACTAATCATTGGAAGCCTAAAAAGGACTTTAAGTTTCCTACATCCTCTCATGTAAAACGAGGACGGGAAGAACATAGAGGTGGGTCCAAGTAACTGTAATCGCTCCTTTGTAACTGGTACTCGCCTCTCAAAAAGTAATCGATTACTCTAGGCGTCGAGTACCAGGTACAAAGTAATCACTTCCTCACCGAACGCGGCTACGCGGCTACTGTCTAGCAGTAACAGTTACGTGTAACAGTTTTCGTGATGAGCCCCTCCCTACTACTGCAAATCTAAGCGATTACTTGGCATAGTACTTGTATTAGTAATCGAGCTGAACTAAAATTCAATGGTACTACTGAGTAAATTGCATAGCAAGCATTGAGTACAACATATTTGATAGCCTCTACTTTTTTGTACTCAATTATACGAGAATCAGTATTTAAAATAATCATTTGAGTTACCGTATCTTATTATCTAAATATTAAAACAAAAATATAATCAAGACAGAATTAAATGTTTAAAGTCAGGCATTAAAAATAGTACTGGTTTATCATATTACTGAACTTACTGAATGGCAAACAAAATGTGTGAGTTTTCCATTTGCTACTTACAGTAGTTAAAACGTTATGGTAAAAAAATTGTGACTCAGAAATATTCAGATTAAAGTCAGGTTCATAAAAAAACTCAGAAATTCCAATTAGGGTTTTCAGCTGTTGTTTATTTCGTATTTACGAGAGTAACAAGTATATTTTAAATAATATACCAACAATCTTAAACAAACCATCTATTTAATCTTTTTATGATTGCTAACATCACAAAAGTCTTTGGGATTCCTTTATGTGCAAATAACCTAAATGAAAAAACATATTGCAGATAACTGTAACTAACTATATACAAACCATATATAAAGAAAAATCATTTCCGAGAATAAATATTTCTTGTATCGAATAACATTATAAAAAACACATCTAAATTAAGAAAAAATAACATGTATCAGTCTGTTTTGTTTGAGGTAACTTATACTTAGGCATTAAATACGAAATAGGAACAAATTAACAGAAATGACATAATTATAATAAGATAGTACTTCATAACATCATAATAGAAAAAAATATCAAAAGATCAACTAGAGTCATTAATATTAATTATGTAGGTGTAATTACATACAAAACAATGAGTTTCGAAGAACTGTAGGCCTACCCTCGATTCACCAGAGTTGCAGTTTTAAAAGTCTTGGTCTACTTTAGGTTTGTGTTTAAAAACATCAGTTCATTTACTTTTTTTGTTGTTAAACGGGTTCTTCTGTCACTTATAAAATAACCAGCTTTAGAGAACATCCTCTCACAAGGGACGGATGTTGCGACAATGCCACAGCTCCGAATAAATACTGTGGCTAGATGGGGATAAATGTTTTTGTGGCATTTCCACCACTCCAGTGGATCCTTTTTCCTAGATATTGGACTGTCATCCATGTATTTTTGTATCTGTAACAATTTAGAATAAAATTTGTAGGTTTAAAAAAAGTTAAAAACTGTAGGGTTTATTTTAAAACATTTTTTTCAATGAATTTAATGGTTAGGTTAGCTTGGAATGCAAAAAGTAAACAAAATGTACGTTGTGTCGTTCAACCTAAAATGAACAAAGGGGGTTACAAATGTAACTTTTGTAATTTTTGAAAATATAAAAAAGTAATAATTAATTACCTCTTGGATTGCCATTGAAGTGGGATTGGATTTCGGTTTCACTTTAGCAATTATTTCCTCAACATCATCCCAAACTGAAATCTTTTTCTCGGTAGATTCTGTTTCTTGGTCTGGTTCAACTTCATTATCACTGAGGTCCTCAGGATTTTGTTCATTTCTTTTTTGATTTATGACTCCAACTAATAAATCACACAGGTCTTTCTTGATTTCAATGGTTGTAGATTCTTCTAGAAACATGTGATGTTTATA
Source organism: Homalodisca vitripennis (assembly GCF_021130785.1). Taxonomy (NCBI): domain Eukaryota; kingdom Metazoa; phylum Arthropoda; class Insecta; order Hemiptera; family Cicadellidae; genus Homalodisca; species Homalodisca vitripennis. Next base: position 108,627 of record NW_025777168.1, on the reverse strand, counting down.
GCGGGGATCGAGGAATGTGCAAAGTCTTAAGGTTTTACTTTTTTCCAAGTTCGGAAATCTGTCATCACAGCTTTTGAGCATGGAATTAAGCACGTCTTTCACACTTTCTTTAGTAACATTAACAGAAATTTTCTTAAGAGCAGACTTCAAACCCCTTGTTATTGGGATTACTTTACTGGCGTTCAAATATTTTTCGCTACTCATCTCTTTGGTAACTTCTTCACATGGGCGTAGGACGTCACACAACTGCTTACAAATTTCCCACTCATCCGAACTTAATGGGGTCAAATCGGTATCCAGGATTGCTAGGGAATATTTTATAGCCTCTTCCAAATCTACGAACCTTTGTAACATGTAGAACGTAGAGTTCCATCTTGTAGCAATATCCTGCAAGATCCTTTTAGGCTGTTTGGCTCCCTGCAACTCCTGATACTTAATCAGTTTTTGTGATGCTTTGTTACTACGTTTAAAGTGGGAGACTATAGTTTTGACTTTTTTTATCAGGTCTTCAACAGGATGTAATGATTGTTGGAGAAGTAAATTTAACTTATGAGCGTAACAGCCATAGTGTTTCATCTTCAACACTTTTGTTACTGCACTAGTAATGTTTGAACAATTATCTGAAACTATCATGGATACTTTATTTTTTATATCCCACTCATTTATAGCTGAAAAAATTTCGTCTGCTAAGTTTTTAGCAGTATGGGTTTTCTTCGAAAACTGAGCATTGAAAAAGTACTGTTTTCATTGAAAAATCTTCAGTTATGTAGTGGCCTGTGATGCCCATATAACTGTCGTTTTTACTTGATGTCCATATGTCTGTTGTAAGACAAACACTTGTTGCTTCCTTCTCTAAAGTATGTTTAAGTGTAGTGCGGGTTTCTTCAAAAATAGCTGGCATCATTGAGTTAGAAAAATATTTTCTACCAGGTATTTTATAGGAAGGACAGCAAGTTTCCATGAGATTTTTAAAGCCTCTGTCCTCTACCATTGAAAATGGCTGAAAATCCCAAGCAAATAATTTTAATATGGCCAAGTCAATTTTATTTTTATCCGATGGTGTGATTTTTTTAGGCACAAATGACGTAATTGGTGTTTTGTTTTTTCTTTGATGGTAACGTGTACAAAGGGACTGTTACATCTGTGGTAGTCTTACTTGTTATTGTACTCGTACTCGGAAAACATCACTGAAGGCAACAGTCTAGGTGTGTCGGGAAGCTCTACTGGCTGAGATTGTGAAAACTCGATAACTATAGGTGTCTCTTCAGTAATAACGTTAGTTCTGTCTTCATTACTGGTAGCTGGTAACTCTACTGTTGCGGCAGGCAATGAAACTGTTGGATGCTTCCTTCCCATATGTTTTTTTTAAATTAGAAATAGAACCAGTAAAAGAAAATTTCCTTTTACAAAGCTTACAAATTGCTTGATTTGTACCTACTGGATCAAAAAAGTTCCAAATCTCACTCGTCTTCTTACGTTTTGCTGCTGGAGGCTCCATTTAATTTCAAACAACACTTTATTACACAATGAAATAACCATGCAACTAACTAACACTTTATAAACATTGCACAACACACAATATGTTTTACAATCTAAGCTTACTACACGTTTACCACAAGAGAGCCAAGAAGTATACTTATATTGACGACGAAATGAAAATATAATGGAACTTTATGGAACGGGAATTCGTTTAGTTCCCCCTCCTAAGGGGCGCGGGATAAACCGAGTAACCGACCAATCTGGTTGCTGCGCTGATGACTAAGACATATTCCTGGAAACCCCAACCAACCTCCTCCCCCCATCCTTTGTAACCTGCTGAACTGAAATAGGGGTCAATGCACCAAATGACGAATGCAGACTGAGTCATGGGTGGAAACGTGAGTACAGGATGTAATCGTATTCGTTGGAACAGGCGGACAAAAACGGATTCCTGGTTCCCCAGTCTACGATAGCAGTTGTGTCCGCAAGAGTAATCGCGATTACAAAGTAATCACTAAAAGTAACTGGTACCAAGCTGTACCAGTAATCGTTGTAATCGGTACGGCAAAGTAATCGTTTAGCGCATCTCTAGAAGAACAAAGAAAAGCTAATATTGGCCATTTTGAAAAGTATCCATGGTTAGTTTTTTCAGAAGCTAAGCAAGGGCTATTTTGTAAATTTTGTGCAGTACTATGCCATCAAAAGTTAGTTGGAGGACAGCATACAGTTTCTTTAAAGAAATTAGTTTACTGAACCTCTACAGAAATATGCTAAACTCTCAGGCAAGGACGGAGATTTAGAAAGTCACGCAGCGACACAATATCACAAAGATGCTGAAATTGACGCCAAACATTTTATATCTGTTTTTGAAAACCCTGAGGGAGAAATTCTTAATTTGTTAAACGAAAATAGGAAGGCCCAAACCATGCAGAATCGTGCAAGGCTTGTGCCAATAATTAAAACTATTTTGTTGCATGGTAGGCAGAACATACCCCTTAGAGGTCATAGGGATGATGGCAGTTTGATTGAAGTTGGAGATGATCCAGTACAAAATGACGGCAATTTCAGGGCACTTTTGCGATTTAGAATAGATAGCGGGGATGTTCAGCTTGAAGATCATTTGAAGTCTGCAGGAGCAAACGCCACTTACATCAGCAAGACAACAGCTAACTGCCTTATAAAATGTTGTTCTGATGAAATTTTGGAAGTGATAACTCAACGAGTATCAGAAGCTAAATATTATAGCATAATATTTGACGAATCAACAGATGCGTCTCATACTTCTCAGCTAAGCCTTAGTTTACGTTACCTGTATAACAATGCTATAAGAGAAGACTTTGTAGGTTTTGTTGATCTCCACGGTACGGGTACGAACTATTCTGATCAAGAAGTTGAACCTGTTATCACGGGGGAGGTTTTAGGACAGTCTGTGCTGAAATTCATGCAACAGCTTGGTTTGAACATGAATAACTGTGTAGGGATCGGTTGTGATGGATGCTCTGTCAATATGTCTGACATGCGAGGAGCAGTGACAGAAATTAAAAAAATTGCCATAAACAGCACCTTATGTGGCTGCAGTAATCATGCATTGAATTTGGCTATTTCAAAGTGCAATAAAGTCCAAAGCGTGAGAAATGCAGTAGGCACTGTAAAAGAGATTTCTAGATTTTTCACCTCCTCGGCCAAACGGAACTCTATTTTGAAAAAAGTACTGGGACATCAAATGAGAGGATATTGTGAGACCCGTTGGGTAGAACGGCATGAATCAATTTTTGAGTTTACAGAAGACCTAACAAAAATAGCCGAGGCACTTAAAATTGTCTCAAAGTGGAATGATAGCTCAACAGCAAGCAAAGCAAATTGCTTATTGTGCTCTATCTCCACTTGCGAGTTTATAATAACTATGCATTGTCTTAGTGATATAACGGATGCAACCTGTGTTCTTAGTAAATATCTTCAGTCAGAAACCATAGACTTGTGTTCAGCAAGAGACAAAGTAATGCACACAATAAAAGTACTTCAGAATAAAAGGCAAAATCCTGATCAATTCTTTTCTCTGATTTTCAATACTGCTGAAAAGACTATGGAGTCTATGGGCATAGAAGTTCGTATTCCAAGAATTGTGGGACAGCAAGTAAATAGACCAAACTACCCCTCAACGTCCAGTGACAGTCGGGAATGTACAATACAACATTGGAAAAAAATCCGCATACATAACAATCCTGGATAACATTATTGCAGATATGACAGATAGATTTTCAAGCGATTCACTGGAGTGTTATATGCTGAACCTAACCGTTCCGACAAACTTGGACAAAATAGTGGATATGAAATCTAGTTTTGAGCCCATATGTATGAAGTATTGCAGTTTAGTGTCATTGAACAAAAACACGATGCTACTGAAACTTATGAAACGAAGTATGCTCCCTCAAGAACATTCCTAATTATAATGAATTTAAGACTATAACTAAAGCAATGAAATGTTTTGAAGCATTAAATGAAAACAGCTACCCTCTTCTAAGGGCTTTGGTACAAATTCTGCTTACTCTTCCAATTTCAATAGGTAAGTAATTTTTGTTTATACTATTTTTTCAAAATTATTTATTAGCAGATAATTTCTAAAACCAGTAAAACTAATAGTATTTTCTTAAATCGTGTGGTTGTTAGTAAAAAGTATTTTTTTCATTGGTATGAAACATTTGACCTTTTTTGCCAATCTGTTAGAACTTATTGTTTTTTCCAACAGCAACGGCAGAACGATCTTTTTCAACTCTGAGAAAATTGAAGTCATGGATCAGAACAAGGATGGCAGAGGATAGGTTGACTGGACTCGCTCTGCTAAACGTGCACAGGGACATCGAAGTATGCCCCGAAAAAGTCATTAACAGATTTGCAAGCCAAAAAAACAGAAGACTCGATTTTGTACTTTAAAGATAAAATTTTGTATTTTTACAACTTTTGTCAGATTATATACAGTTTATTGGAAATATTACATTGTTTTCATTTATCACTTTAGCCCTTTTTTTCATTAGTATACAATAATAACATTATATGTCAAATTACAGAGCTTTGACTACCAACATGAATCATATGTGTAAAAAATCTCCCAAAATCTCAGACCGCCCCCCCCCTCACAAAAATCCTGGATCCGCCCTTGATCCCATGTGCGAAGAAGTGTGAGCCTTCAATGCAGTGATATTTAATTTGAAATATCATTTAACCTATTTAAAACCTGAGATGAATATATGCCTAGTCCTAGTGACATAACGTATACTTTCACTAACACTGAGTATACTTCCAACAACACTACATACAATTTCCACAGCATAGGACACATCGATGTGGGAATTGGAAGTTTGAACATTTTTTAAACACCGATTCGGAGAAAAATGACACAGCCAACGTTGGACTACAACACTCTTTAAAACTGATCATATACACGTGTCCTCACGGTAGTGGACGCAGTGACCTAGCACGACTTGCAGAATCTTCCAGATCAAACTCCGGAGCGGAGCGATGTTCGACTGCACGAACTATATAGTCTTCGTCATCGAAATGCAAATGAGGGGCCTTCCTCACCCACACCGAGTTTAAGATTGACGGAGACGGTCCAGTACAAGCAGACGAAATCGACTCTGTAATCCACGCGGACATCCCCTCGGAAGAAGAAGGCGGTCAAATCAAATCAAGTCAAATTATTTATTGCCATTGATCACATTTGCATACATGAAATAGGCATTTTCATAAATCAAAATACTAAAATATAAAAGCACAGTAATAAAATACATCGTCATAATTTAAAATTATAAAATATGAAATATGAAAGTACAATTATGCAATAATCATATAAGAGCTCTGCATAAGACAAGTCAATGTAGAATCAACAGAACATTAAATCTACTTCACAGTTGAGAAATTCAGCTAATGTATAGAATGGATTACTCAACAGCCAATTCATTAGCTTACTTTTAAACACAGTAAGAGATACTGCTTGCGCAGACTCATCTAATTTGTTAAAAAAGTTTACACACAATTTATCTTATGAGATGAACCAATTTTAGTTAATCTATGCTGAGGAATAATGAGCTTAAACTTGTTTCTTGTATTATGTACATGTATGTCTTGCCTGGTGAGGAATAAGTGTAGGTTAGATTTTGTGTATACTAATACCTGAAAAATATAAAGATTGATAACGGTTAATATCCCCAAATGAACAAAAAGTGGTCGGCAATGATCAAAAGGACCTGCTCTACAAATAGTTCTTATAACTCTCTTTTGAATCAACAAAAGATCTCTCACAGATGTTGCATGACCCCAAAGAATCAGACCATAAGAAATATGGGACTGAAACAAACCCAAATATGCTGCTCTTAAATATTCTATAGTAACAATGTCTCTCAATTTCCAAATCAGGTAACTAACCCTAGAGATCCTACAGCACAGGTTTTTAATGTGATGAGACCAATTTAATTTTGAATCAATGTACATGCCAAGTAACTTTACTGATTGAACCTCCTGAGTTTGAGCTGATAAGCTTAATATAATATTTTGGGTTTTATCTTGATTACAAAGCAATCTATTTGAGGAGAAACCAATTCAAGGCTTCATCTTCCCCTGATTTCATGGTCATTTGAAGATTGATGAAATTCTTATTACAGGAGAAGAGAGAAGTGTCATCTGCATAAATAACAGCACCCACAGATACATTTTTTGGCAAATCATTAACCCTCCAAGTGATAGCGGCTCGGATCACAACTTAACACTTGTAGGAACTGTAAGGCGCAACAAAAGAGAAATTCCTACCTCATTTTTGACAGACAAACAAAAGCCTGTCAACACAACACAATTTGGATTTTCTGGTCAAGTGATGCTTACATCATTTACTCCTAAAAAGAACAAATGCGTTTTGATTCTGTCAACTATGCATAACCAACCTGATGTAAATAAAGACTCCCAAAAAGCCTGAAGTCATAGAGTTTTACAACTCGACTAAAGGAGGAGTAGATACATTTGATAAAATGGTACACGCATACAGTGTATCAAGAGGTACTAGACAGTGGCGCACCCAGGGGGGGGGCTTTGGGGGCTTAAGCCCCCCCCAAGGACCTGATATATCCGACTAATAAATACTGTATGTGACTAATCATTCGTTATGTATCATCATATATGTTTTATCGTACTTTTATAAACTATAATGAATGGTAACGTTAAACCTATTTATTAAAGTAACACAGATTAAATCATAGAAATCAAGAGTTGTGAAACAAATATTTAGACGTATGTATTCACAGTATAACTGCCTGCGCTGCTGTGTTAGCTCCCTCCATTCCATCCTGCTCTATGGCGATGACTACGTGCCGTTGCCATGGGCGACCAGCTCTAGTTTCCACAACTCTCACCAGACGCGCCCGTGCCCGCCCCGGCAGTGAATTTGTCTTTTGTCCAGTTGACAGTCGTAGTTTTATCGAATTGCAGTATAGTGTGTGTTATGGGTTGTCTGGCTGTCAAGTTCAAGCTGTGTTTGTGGTCTAGGTCTGACAAATTGGTTGGACAGTAGTCTAGTAAGTTATGGGTGATAAAAGAAAAGCTAATATACAAAACTATTTTAAACCGTTGAAATGCCACAAAAATATTTCGGCAAGTAAGGAGCTGCCTACATGTGCTGAACAGCCTGAGTTTGTGTTGGAGGATGTCTCGGGAGCTAACGTAAGAACTCTGCAGTCCGATGTAAGTCAAAATAACTTAGACATTGCTTTGTTTAAAACAAAAAAATTGACAGACAGTGAAAAGTTAAAAGTGTTGAATGACAGATGGGTCCCTCAAAGTAGTTTTAACTTTCCTTACAGAACGTACGGGACTCAACAACGAAAATTTTTGTTTTCATGGCTAAATAAATATACTTGGCTGTCTTATTCTGGAATTGAAGACTCTGCATACTGTGTTCATTGTATGCTTTTTTCCAAAAAAGAAGTAGGCAAGAGTAACGCTCAACATACTGGCCAACTTGTTGAGGAAGGTTTTTCTAACTGGAAAAAAGCATTAGAAAAATTTGAAAAGCATGCAGCCTCACAGTACCACAAGGACTCTTGTGTAAGCGCAGCTAACTTTAAAAGAGTAATGGATAGTGAAATCAAATCAATCGACAAATCCCTTGATAAAGGGAAAGACCTTCAAGCCCAAAAACAACGTGAAAAGAATCCTTCCGATAATAGACACTATTATTTTGTGTGGAAGGCAAAATATTGCTCTTAGGGGCCATAGAGATTATGGCGAGTTTGATATAAATCGTAGACCTGCCGAGAATGAGGGTAACTTTAGAGCACTGCTTAGAGCCAGAATTGAAGCGGGGGATCAAGATTTAAAAAAACACTTTGAATCATGTGGAAAAAATGCTACGTACATAAGTTGGAACTTCCAAAACCAAATAATTGATGCTTGTAACCAGATCATAACTGAAAAAATAGCAACTAAAGTTAAAGAGGCTAAGTTTTTTAGTATTCTCGCAGATGAAACGTCCGATGTTTCAACAATTGAACAGTTTTCGTTGTGTCTACGATACGTAGATTCTGATGCATCAAATAATTACCAAATATGTGAGCAATTTCTCAAGTTCATGCCACTAACCTCCACAACCGGTAGGGAGTTGGCAAAAACTGTAATAAAAGGACTTGAAGATAGTAACATTGACGTCAATAACCTACGTGGCCAGGGGTACGATGGAGCGGCTGCCATGAGTGGGAAGTTTAATGGGACCCAAGCCTGTATCCAAGAAGCTCACCCCACAGCAATATTTGTGCATTGCGCTTCTCATAGCCTTAATCTGGCATTATCAAACGCTTCTGAAGTTGCACCTATCAGAAACTGTTTCGGAATAGTAGAGAGGGTGTATAATTTTTTCAACACTCCTAAAAGACAAGCCGTTTTACAACAGTGTATTGCATCGGAGATAAATGTTGAAACCAACAGGAAAAAACTGCTACAAACTTTGTCCAACAAGATGGGTGCAAAGGCATGATGCCGTCTTTGTCATGAAGGAGCTTCTTCAACCAGTTGAAGTAGCGTTGGAGGAAATAAAAAACTGGAGTGATAGAGACTCTTCTTCTGGAACTCTTATTTTACTCAGCTCTTTACGTCAAGGCGAATTCATCATTTCTCTCTTGGCATCAGACAAGCTCCTTGGTTACACTGTAAACCTAAGCAAAAAGCTGCAAGGAAGTGATTTGGAACTATCTTCTGCAATCACACATGCTGAAACTGTACTTGAAAGCCTAAAATCCATAAGAACAAATGCGGATGAAGAGTTTCACTCCTTGTTTGAAGAGGCTACCCATATGGCCAACAACTTTGGATGTAAAATCTCCATGCCCCGAACAGTTGGCAGACAACAAAATAGAAACAACACACCAGCAGATACGCCTGAAGTGTACTACCGGCGATCTATTTTCATCCCTTGGATTGAATCTTTGATAAGTTCTTTGGAATCCCGATTCATGAAACATAAAGACATATTGAAAGGGGTTTGAGTGTCTGATGCCTACAGCCGATGGATCACGTGGAAAGGAAGAAACCTCAAAACTTAATTATCTGCAGCTGTGTTGTTTTTATAAAAATGACATAATTGAAAGTGGTGGGAACAACGAAAGCCTGCTCAAAGCCGAGTTTTGAGTTGTGGCACAACAGCTTTAAGACCCACACCAACACACCAAGAAATGTAATTGATTTGTTGAACTTGTGTGATAAGGACATGTTTCCTAACATCCACATATTGTTGAAAATATTGTGCACTATCCCTGTAACTACGAGTACAGCAGAAAGGTCGTTCTCAACATTACGTAGACTCAAGACCTATCTAAGGAATACCATGGGTGCTAACAGACTGAGTGGACTGGCGGCTTTGAATATTCACCGTGAAATAGAAGTGACCAATACAGAGGTAGTTTCTGTTCTCAAAAAATCGACCAGACGTCTAGATTTTGTCTTGTAAATATTTTAACTTTAAACTTACATCTCATTTTGTAATCATTAAATTTACATTTGTAATTTAAATGTATTATTTCTTTCCTTGAAAACTTAAAACTAATTAATGACAGTCCAACTTATTCCAGGATGACATTTCATAATAAAAATCAATATAAAGCTTTAACTTGTAATTTTAATAAGGTTTTAATTGAGCTAAAAGCTGGTTTAATGTAATAGTAGCCTATTAACTTAAATTTTTCTCTAATAAGATTAACTTGTAGTTGATTATGAAACAGGCCACAGACAGTTGGTTTTAGCTTACTCAATTATCTAATGATCATGTAATACTGTTCAATATTTAATTTAATATAGATAAGCATAATCTAGCCCAGACGCATTTAGGTATAAGAGAGAGAGGGAGCGTGGTCCCAAATCAGTCGTCCGCTGTTCCAATCAGCGCCACACCCCCTGATATCTTAAAGGGTCCTGTCCTTGAAGTATTCTGGGCGCTCTTCCGCTTTGCGACTGCTGCCCGTTCGGCGAATAGCAGATACCCCTCTAACCAACCAGGGCGATAGCGTCCCCTGGAGCGAGCCGCTTCCCGGCATTCTGAGTGGAATCATCGGCCGGAGACCATGTAGCTCTACAGTTCGTGGGTCACTCTTTGTGCTCGACCCTTTCGTATTGACTTTGTTTTCAAGTGTTTTTCTTTAATGTGCATTACCATCCTCCTCCCACACTCCTTTGGAGGTAATTTTCAGGGTATTAGTGGAGAAGACAGTGTCCAGTGCGGATTATTCGTCGTTCTACCGCGGCCGCCAGCGGTGACGCCCGTTCGCTACGCGCCAATTACGTCGCGCCTAAGCACTCCTGTCGTTGCTGCTTCCCCCTGTGGATCTCTACACACAGCGAGTTTTCCAAGGTACTGTTAAAACTCCATCACTTGTGTTGTATTCTCCTCTCACCTCTTGTTACCTGCCCACTTTCCCCGCCATTCTGCACATTGTTTTATTTTTATTCTCATAATTGGTCCTCCGATTATTAATTTTTAACTTCTGCCCCGTACATTTTTTGGTCCTCCGGGCCGGATAATTGTGAATCAGTCCTGTAGATTACAGTAATTTGTGTTGTAATTAATTAATTGTAACAGGCGTCGTTACGCCATTTTGAATCTGCCGTACCGACGCTACCGGCTTGTATGGTGGCGCTGCGAACGTGTTGTACTGGTAACATTGTTTCTTCTCTCGCGCAACTGGATCGTTGACGTCAACAACTATTACGTAATTGTCCGTAGGCAGTCTAATTTTACGACCGCCCCTCAACAGCTGATGGCCCGATCGATACTTGAATGCACGGCCTCCGCTGCAGTCAGCTGTACCGGTTTTTGATACTACTGCATTTCTCTCGCCGTAACGGAACTCTGTTTATATCTCTGAATAGAGACTCGGACACGAGTCCACCCATACTCTCTCTCACATTAGTAATATACTAGTAATGTATTTAGTTAACAACAGGGCAATATCTGGTTTAGTTAATTGACCACTCTTTCTTTGATAGTATTAATTAACTCACAATAATTCTCCATTCCATTAATGTAACTTTGTGCTAGTGGAAATTTAATTGTTCCTTGTAATTGTTTCTAAAGCAATATATTGCTCACTATTCAATTTGCTATTGAATAACATTTCGCTTTGTTCCATTGTAATTTACTTGTTAAATAAGCAACCAATTAATTGCCATTCTAAGTTCTCATGTCAATTTAAGATTTAACTTGAACTGATTTGCTCTCCTTTTCATTTCAATTATATCATTGTTGTTTTCATGTTCTAGCGTAAATTATGTTAAGAAGTGTTAGATTAACTCTCTGATCGATAGTATTGGTGATTGTAGGTCAATTCTATGGTGTACTCTTGCCAAATTATTGAAAGCAACATTTCTTATCTCTAACCTACATATTAGCTACTTATTTCTCTACACTCCATTGTATTTTGTCAATTTTATTTTAAAAGGTTCATTCACCGTTCTCTACATTGTGTCTCTTTATCAACCTGATTAACTTAGGATATCTCTCACGGGTTACTTAATTGTTTAATAACAATTATCACTGTCTCTCTTATATTATTTTTACTAATAATTGCTCCATTTAAAATATTTTCTCGCCTTAGGGTTACATAACATTGGTACTTAGATTAGCTATTAAGGTAGCTTAGGTGGACATACCGGCACTTAATGTAATCTAATTTTGTCTTATCTCAACTTAACTTGTTCCCCCCTTTCGCTTACATTGATTTGTTTACATTACGGTATCCCTCCATTGTTTTTTAAATTATCTTTGTTAATTGTCTCATTTTATTGTTTTGTGGCACTATCGGGAAACCTTTGGTAATTCTCATTTGTAAAACTGCTTTGCCCCTTTCGATATCACAATGGCTCCCAAGGAATTCAAATACGAAACTTATCGTAAATCAACAGATCTTATCAAATCTCGTTTTGCTTCTCTTAACGAAACCGTCACGAAAATCACTACCAGCGCTCCACCTTTGACACCAGTTCAAATCAGACAATTAAACACAGTGTTCGCGGAACTAAAGAAGAAACGCGCGGACTTTGAACTTAACCTTCAACGTGTCATCGAAGGTGACAGTGAAGCAGCGGATCAAGATACTCTTTCCAAAGATCAGGATGAGGTTAACGACCTATATGTCGCTATTTCTAGCTTGATCGAGGTTCATCTTGTCACTGAACCCACAACTCCCGCGTCCTCATCACATTCTGATCATCCCGCGTTGTTCCCCCACGACGGTAACTGGAGTCAAGTTGCCTAAATTAAACTTACAGACGTTTGATGGTTCTCCTATGAAATGGATTTCATTTATCAACCTGTTTGACACTACAGTACACCGCAGTGCTTCACTCTCTAACGTCGCTAAGTTCCAGTATTTACTGAGCATATTGGAAGGCGAACCTCTGAACTTAGTGAAGTCGCTCAATCTCACCCCCGCCAATTACCTCATTGCTTATCAGTTGTTGCGGGACAGATATCATAACATACGCCGCCTCACTACTCTCCATCTAAATTATATACTTGACATGCCCGCAGTCGCTAGCAACAATGCTAAACAACTTAGAGCGTTCATAACAACATTTTATGAACATTCAGAGTCCTTGAAAGCCCTGGACTGTGATATCGCCTCTGATAATCCTCTATTGTCAGCTCACTTGTTGCGCAAACTTGACAGCAAAACTGTCCAGAAATTGGAACAGTATCGTGAGTCCCAAAGAGAGAGCCTGGCGCCGCTCCGCATTCCCTCCCCAAGGTCACGGAGATTATAACATTTTTAAATCTGGAATGCTCCCAGATTGAAGACGCTAGCCTTCACACCCACTCTGAGACGAAAATACTGTCTACCTCTTCCAGACCGAGGGTTGAAAAGCGTGTTCAGTTTCGCCTCCCCCAAGCAAATGAATTTGTTAGCTACTGACGCTAAAATTAATTCAAACTACGAAGCTCTTTGTTTTTGTTGCCGGAAATCTGGGCACAAAATTTACCAATGTCCTCTGTTTAAGGACAAGTCTCCTAATGAGCGGTACAACCTCGTTAAAGGTAACCAGCGGTGCATTTCATGCTTGGGAAATCATCCGATTAAAGAGTGCAGATCCAAGAACACATGTTCGACTTGCCACAGGAAACACCATTCGCTTCTGCACTTTAATAACAGCGCCGATAGGCCTAGCTCTTCCGCCACTGCGCCTCTACCCCCCCCCCCCCCCGCTAGCTGTCAACACAACACTGACTTGTGCCGCGCGCTCCACCTCTCTCACTGAAACAAGCACCGTGCTGCTCTGTACAGCACTGGTCAAACTCACTGCCCACAATGGCCAGTCATATATTTTCCGCGCCTTATTGGATTCTGGCAGTATGTCCGACTTTGTTTCTGAGCGTGCTGCTCAGCTGTTAGGCTCACGTCGCCAGCCTTCTAAACCTCACTGTCATTGGGTTAGCCCAAAACATGACTAACACCAGAGGGTCACTAGATCTCAATCTTGAAACATTATCGGGACACTTAATTGCCCAAAACCATTCCTTCCATGTACTGGAAAAAATCTCTCTCGAACTTCCGCGGGTAGAACTTAACCCGGAAGTACTCATGCGAACAAAATCTTTTGTTCTCGCGGACCCGACACCTTTGGCAAGCCTGGTCCAATCGATGTCCTCATCGGCAACTCTCTCTTCCCTCAACTGCTTACCAATGAGCGACACTCTCTCGGGGCGAATATGCCTTCTGCTCTTGGCACTATTTTTGGATATGTGATTGTTGGAAGTGCGCCGTGTCTCTCTACCGCGCAAAGAACCTCTAATCTCGCCATCTCTCTCCTCTCGACCACAGATACTGACCTCCACTCCTCCCTTCAACGATTTTGGACACAGGAAGAAACTTCCGATCTGTAGTAAAAAATCGGAAGAAGAAATCGCGTGTGATAAACTGTTTGAGACATCGCATACACGTGACTCGGAAGGTCGCTATGTAGTCAAGCTTCCCTTTGTTGACAACCTCGCCCACACTAAATTGGGAAACGTCAAGGTCAACCGCCGCTCATCGCCTGGAGTCTATGGAGAGGCGGATCCACGCCAGAAATAAACTCCCCCCTGAAGGCGCTCTATATCGAGTTCATGACCGAGTACGAGGCGCTCGGACACATGAAATGTCTTCCCCATCCTGATTTATCTGCTCCGCATTATTTTCTCCCACATCATGGGGTAGTGAAAGAGTATAGTAGCACTACCAAGCTTCGTGTTGTTTTTGACGCCAGTGCCAAGACCGGCTCAGGCCTATCCCTCAACGACGTACTTCTCACCGGTCCAAAGTTACAAAATAATATTTGTGATATCCTTCTCCACTTCCGGCTGAAAAATTTTGTTTTTTCGTGCGACATCCGGCAGATGTACCGCCAAATTAAGATTCATCCAGACGACCAAAGGTTTCAGCTCATCCTTTGGCGTGAAAACCCCTCCCTTCCGCTCTCTACTTACCAGCTGACCACGGTGACGTATGGTATGAACTGTTCACCCTACCTCGCCATAAAAACTCTCCGACAATTGACACAAGATGAAGGTTCCAATTTCCCTCAGGCAGCTCACATTCTGAAACACCATAGCTATGTGGACGATTTGATAGCCGGAGCGTCCACTGAAGACGAAGCTCTCCAACTTCAACATCAGCTGATCGAGCTTCTCTTCCGCTTAGGCGGCTTTGAACTGAGGAAATGGGTTTCTAATTGCCCAAAATTTACTTCAACCATTGCCTGCCTCTCATCAAGAATCCCCTGTGTTTCTTCAACCTTCGTCGGACCCTCTGTTCTCCATCTTAGGTATCCATTGGTCACCTGTGACAGACTGTTTTAAATATAACCTCAACTTCACATGTGATGCCCCGACTAAGCGGAAAGTGCTAAGTCTGATCGCTCGGATTTACGACCCGTGCGGTTTTTTGTCCCCTTGCATAATGATAGCAAAGCGCTTCATGCAAGTGTTGTGGACTTCCGGTGTATCTTGGGATGAACCCTTGTCTCCGGACCTCGCGCTAAAATGGCGAGACTTTGTGATCGACTTAAAAAACATTGTTGAAGTGTCGATCCCTCGGCCGATAATGGCCACCCCCTCTAGCTCATGTGAACTACATGGTTTCTCGGACGCATCCGAGACCGGTTACGCCGCTGTTGTGTATATAAGGTGCATAAACACTGATAGTGAAGTGAGTGTGACCCCAAATAATTTCAAAAACTCGTGCTGCCCCCGCTAAAACGAGTAACTTTGCCGCGATTAGAGTTGTGCGCGGCTCACCTCCTGGCTAATTTAGTTCATTATGTACAGTCTCAGTATTCCAGTGTATTAAGTATTGACTCTACAACTTTGTGGTGTGATTCGACTGTGACTCTGTCCTGGATACATACTCTCCCTTACCGCCTCAAAACGTATGTAGCGAATCGTGTAGCTCAAATCCAAGAGCTCATTCCTCCCTCTTCTTGGCGTCATGTGTCTAGTGCTGACAACCCTGCAGACTGTGCTTCTCGTGGGATCCTCCCTTCGGAACTTGTTCATCACACTCTTTGGTGGCACGGACCCTTTGTGGCTGCAACTACCTCCTCCAGATTGGCCCACTTCCAGTTTTTCTCCGCTCGATGATTCTTCCTTGGACGAGTTGAAGCCCGTTCCGCTGTCCGTCTTCGTTGCAGCCTCCCAGCCTCCTTGGGATCTACTCACTCGTTTCTCCTCCTGGACCAAGCTGCTCCATGTGTTGGCGTATCTCCTCCGGTTCGTCTCTCATAGCCGCCGGCAAGAACATCATGTGGGTCCTCTTTCTGTCGTCGAGGTGCGAGCTGCTCAACTTCGCCTCTTCCAATTAGTTCAACGAGAATCTTTTCCTGATGACCTGGCAGCCCTTCGAGACAACAAGAACTGCTCCATCAAGCTACAGCGCCTTGCTCCCTTCATTGATGCTGAAGGACTCCTCCGTGTTGGTGGTCGACTAAAGCTTGCTGACTTGACGGAAGAAGTGCGCCACCCCTGTATTTTGCCTAAATCTCACCATGTTGTTAACTTACTAATAGACCACACTCACCTACAAAACTTACATTCAGGGGTTCAATTAACCATGTCCCTTTTAGCCCAGCATGTCTGGATTCTCTCTGCTCGTAGTGTGGTGCGCTCGCGCATTTTTCAATGCCTCCCTTGCTTTAAACAAAGACCCAAGCCTTTGTTCCCTCTCATGGGTGATCTACCCAAAGCCCGCATAATTCCCGCTCGACCTTTCTTGTCGACAGGCATTGACTATGGTGGTCCCTTCAACGTCAAGATTCACAACCTCCGCTCTATCCGACACACTAAAGCTTACATCTGTCTCTTTGTGTGCCTAGTGACTAAGTCTGTACATATAGAAGTCGCCACTGATCTGTCCACGGACGCATTTTATAGCCGCACTCACACGTTTTGTTTCACGTAGAGGCCTATGTACCGACATCTATAGTGACTGTGGTACAAACTTTGTTGGTGCGAGAAAACTCTTTACAGCAACTAATCACTTCCTCTGGCAAGCTCCAAATTCACCAATTTTTCCCTCGGCCAGAAAATTAAACTTTCATTTTAACCCCCCTGCAGCTCCCCACCATGGCGGCCTCTGGGAAAGCGCCATTAAGAGCGCCAAATTTCACTTGAAAAGAGTGCTGGGCACCTATGTTCCCACTCTTGCCCAATTTACCACCCTCACTTGCCAGGTGGAAGCAATGTTGAATTCCCGCCCGCTTACTGCGCTCTCCAGTGACCCCAACGATTTACAACCTCTCACTCCGGGGCACTTCCTGATTGGAGCGCCGCTAGTGGCTGTGCCCGAACGCAACCTTGCAGATTTGCCGGATAACAGGCTGGCTCATTGGCAGCTAGTGCAGGCTTTCTCCCAGCGAGTGTGGAAACGCTGGAGCAGGGAGTACCTCCATTCCCTCCAGCAAAGACTTAAGTGGGAGCGGCCCTCCCGAAATTTACAAGTTGGCGATCTAGTATTGGTCCAACAAGACTCTCCCTCGCTGTGTTGGCCCCTCGCTAGAATAACTAAGCTTTTCCCTGGACGTGACAGTGTAGTGCGTGTGGTAGAACTCAAGACCCCCCAAGGTACCTTCACACGCCCGGCAGTCAAAGTGTTCCTGCTGCCGTTCTTGTCACCAATAGCTTAAGTCTATCTCAACACTTTAGGATAGATAGTTAAGACCTAGTTTAAGATGTTAGTCTTTAGCTTTATTTCTCATGTTCTTTCTCGATCATGCCACTTTGATTTGTTGAATCCTGATGATTCAAAGCCGCCGGTATGTTCAATATTTAATTTAATATAGATAAGCATAATCTAGCCCAGACGCATTTAGGTATAAGAGAGAGAGGGAGCGTGGTCCCAAATCAGTCGTCCGCTGTTCCAATCAGCGCCACACCCCCTGATATCTTAAAGGGTCCTGTCCTTGAAGTATTCTGGGCGCTCTTCCGCTTTGCGACTGCTGCCCCGTTCGGCGAATAGCAGATACCCCTCTAACCAACCAGGGCGATAGCGTCCCCTGGAGCGAGCCGCTTCCCGGCATTCTGAGTGGAATCATCGGCCGGAGACCATGTAGCTCTACAGTTCGTGGGTCACTCTTTGTGCTCGACCCTTTCGTATTGACTTTGTTTTCAAGTGTTTTTCTTTAATGTGCATTACCATCCTCCTCCCCACACTCCTTTGGAGGTAATTTCAGGGTATTAGTGGAGAAGACAGTGTCCAGTGCGGATTATTCGTCGTTCTACCGCGGCCGCCAGCGGTGACGCCCGTTCGCTACGCGCCAATTACGTCGCGCCTAAGCACTCCTGTCGTTGCTGCTTCCCCTGTGGATCTCTACACACAGCGAGTTTTCCAAGGTACTGTTAAAACTCCATCACTTGTGTTGTATTCTCCTCTCACCTCTTGTTACCTGCCACTTTCCCGCCATTCTGCACATTGTTTTATTTTTATTCTCATAATTGGTCCTCCGATTATTAAATTTTTTAACTTCTGCCCCGTACAAATACAGTGATGTACCAAATGTTACATTATTGTAGTTCGATATGTTATAGGCCAACTAATTATATATTACTGGTCATTGAAGGTCATGTAATGGAAAACTATAGGCGTACATTTTATACTTGGGAAGCCGAAGCCCCCCCCAAACCAAAATTCTGGGTGCGCCCCTGGTACTAGACGATGGCCCCTCCGCATGTTCTATGGTATGTTGGGCAAAGGAGGCGTTAATGCAATGGTCCTGTTCAAAAAAACTGTACCATTAGAGAATATGAAGCGAAGGCAATTTTTAAAGGAGCTGGGACTGCAGTTGGCAAGACCTCACATGGAAAGAAGACTGGAAACAAATCTTCCAAAGGAGCTGAAGGCTACCATCAAGGCAATTCTACACATAGAGGATCCTCAGCTACCCCTCAACCCACCGGCAAAGCTAGCTAAACAAGCTAGATGTCACTTGTGTCCACGTTGTAAGGACAAAAAAGTGAAAACTGTGTGTTCAAAATGCAGGAAACCAACTTGTGGTGACCATCGCAAAGAAGTCTGTGATGAATGTTTTTAAGACAAAAGGTAAATTTATTACAAATTAATATGTTGCCTTAGCTACAAATAATATAAGTTATAACTTTATATTTCATTTGTATTATATTTTTTTTTTAGTCAAAACATTAATTTATACTAGTGTGGTCTATAAACACTCGTATTGTTTTTTTTATTATTTCATGATTTTAACTATATTATATGAACATAATTATACATTTTACAAAGTATTTTAACTACTCAAAAATGCTATTTTTCACTAACATGTATCTTATCATTAAAATATTGTTGAGTAAACGTATTTTTTCTCATTCTTTTATGTAACTATCATTGTTTTGAAATGCATTTTGAATATAGAAAACTTGTTCATTAAGTCTTCCTTGAAATACATTTCTTAATACTTTATTAGGAAACGAAGAAAAACAATATAACAGTAATTTGTGTATTTATAACGGTTTATTAAATAATGAAGTTAGAAGCACTTTTAATGTATATTTAATATGCTTTATTATACTTTTAAGCAAAATGGGGTGACGCGTCACCCCATGTTGCCTTTCAACGTTGTCCATTCAATGTTGCTATCGTAGGGTTAACTGTGATAGGAGTAAAAACGTATAGTTTGTTGAGAGACCTGTGCACTCCTAATAAACCGTCGGAAAAGACATTTAATGAACTGGTGCAACTTGTGCAAAAACATTTCGCACACCCAGAAGAATACTGGCACAACTAAAAAATTGTCATTTTTGAGTTATGCCACTATTCTAGACCGCAAAGACGTTCTGCGGACCTGTGTTGAACTCCCGTACTCCTATCTCGTCTAGTTTCCCGCGTGGCAGCGCTAGTGTCAGTTTTCTTCTAACCGGTTTTTGCAGCGTGTTTTGGTTAGTGATGTGCCGAGTCGAATACTCTTTCAACTCGAGTAACTCGTATTCGAATACTTTACCTACTCGAGTCGTGACTCGAGTCAGCCGACTCGGATTCGCTATTCACATCCTCGGGTAGCGGACCTCCAGCCGACTCGTATTCACTATAATTAATTGTATTCAGTATTCACCCGACTCCTGCAATTCGTTGACCTGCACTGTTGAATGCGAGTAAAAACAGAACTGATTCGCGATATTACTTGATTTTATATTCCATTTTTTAGAACCATTTATCTGAGTTAACACTGTATTATACATAACGTGGGAGTTTGTAAAAAATAAAAAATACTTCTAGTTCACACTTGTATTTAATTCCTATAAAATACAATACTATATTAAAACTAACTATTTTAATTTTTATATGTAATTTGGTGTAATATTTGGTATTGCATGTAAAATTTAAAAAATATATATATACACACACATCTTATTATGTCTTTTCCCTATGAATGGTATATGAATAATTAAACACATAAGATTACAATAGTGTAATATATTTAAGTATTACTATATTATACTATACGAGTATGTTGCACAACATTTCAATTGAATATAGACATCGTAAAAAACATATATCTAAGAAATAAACAGTATCTTTTTATATTTGTAATAATGAATTGGATGAATAATTATTATATATATATATATATATATATATATATATATATAATATTATAATAATATAATATAAATATAATATAATAATAATATAATATAATACAAATGTAATATAATAATAATATAATATGATAAAAATATAATATAATAATAATACAATATAATAATTATTTGTCACAGGTTAGTCTGTATTATACACTACACAGTTTAAACAGAATAGGTACATCCTACATTGAATTTGGTACTGTAGGCTTGCTCCAGCTGTTTAAGAATAAAATACTGTCCAATTTTTTTAGGCAGTAGTCTGTTCCTGCGTTCATTGGCAACCATCCCAGCCTTAGAAAACAAACGTTCAGAAGGAACAGAAGTTGCAGGAATACACAAATACATTTGGGCTAGTTTATAAAGTGAAGGGAAAATGTGCTTCCTCTCTTCCCAAAACTGGAGTGGATTCGCTTTTCTGTCTAAATACGGTAGTTCTATATACTGATTTATCAATATTGTTGCTGAAGAAGTTGGCGTTTGAAAGGTGGTCAATTCAGCTACCTTTTTTTCAAAAGTTTCCCACAGATTGTCCTCTTCTGATTGCCTTGGCTCAGGTTGTGGTGGTAGGCTTTGTGTGTGAGGTTGTCTTGATTCGGGTTGGAGTTTGGTCAGTTCTTCAATTACCCACTTCTGAGCGTTTTGGGCATTGGATTCAACACCAAAGGCCTTTTTTTTAAAACGAGGATCCAGGAACGTTGCTTTGGCTGATGTCCTGTTATTTTCATAAACATTCAGTCTTTTGTCAATGACTTCAATTAGTGATGATTTTAGATGTTTACCTGCATCTGTTTGGGGGTTCTTTTTTATTAGTACACTTTGAAGTCCTCTTACTAATGGTATAAACACTGGATAGTGTAGGGTAAGCTTCTCCGCACAAAAATGTTGACATTTTTTCTATAGGCTGGAGTAAAGCAATGCAGTCGTCAATTATATCCCACTCAGAAGCATTTAGAGATGGTACAGGTGACTGTATAAGTGGCAGAGTAGCTGAAAGAGGAATTTTAACTTTGACCAACCGTTCCAACATAAATATAAGTTGCATTCCACCGAGTTGGGACATCTTGCTTCAATTTAAGCGTTTCTAGACCCATTTGATTTTGAATATCTATCAATTTATAGGAAGATTTAGCACTATGGTTGAAATGAGTCACAATTGAACGACATTTGCTGATAATTTTGATCAATTCATCATGTTTTAAATGATCATTTTCATCATTGCCCTTCGATATGCAATCCTTAACGGCAAGATTTAAATGTGTGCGCAACACAGTAGTGATTACGCAAATGTAAAATTTCTCTGACAGCCTTTTTAACATTGCTGGCATTATCAGTAACAACAGCGACAATTTTATGATGTACTTGCCACTCTTCTGCAATGTTTCTTATAGCGTTAGCTATGTTATCAGATGTATGATCCAAGGGTAACTCAGAGGTAGATAACACGTTAGAATTTAACTTGGCATCAAGGATGAAATGACATGTTAAAGACATGTAACTTCTATTACTATCTGACGTCCAGATATCTGTTGTCAATGCAATATTTTCAACTGTTGCTAGTTTTTGTTTAAGGGCTTCTGAGCATACCTTATACCGTTCATCGAGTAATTTGGTCGATAACAGTTTTCTGCTTGGAAGAGTGTAGTCCGGGTTAAGTTTCTTAGTGTAGTTTTTGAAACCAACATTCTCTACTATCTGTAAGGGCTGATAATCTAAAACTATCATGTCTAACAAAGCGTCATCAACAGATTTTTGATTTATTTTGGTAGGTGCTACTAGTCTCATTTGTTTATGGCGTTTGCGTGGAGGTTCTGAATCAAAATTATCACAAGATATGTTGGTATCTTGTGTTTGTGTTCCACTAGTAGAAGCATCATTACTTACGGAATCAACCAAGGACCCTGCTGGAAGATTCGTGCTTGACTTCCTTGAAATTCCAGGAGATGGCTGTCTATCAGAGGTGTCCAAATACTGAACTGGATGTTTATTCTTTAGATGTGTTACTAAGTTAGATGTGTTTCCGAAATGTTTATAGGAAGATGAACACAACTTACATTGCACTCGATTATCTGTAGTTTTCTTGTAAAACTCCCATACCACAGATTTTTTGTTGTACCGAGGCATAGTTTAGATAGAATGAAAATTAATAATGGCTACAGATCACTTTCAAAACATCACTTAGGGTTATGAACAAAATGACTTATTCTGTCTGACAAGAGATGGATCGCGCTAAAAGTTCGGAGCGAGTCGGACGAGTTCGTAGCGAGTCGTAAGAGTTCGTAGCGAGTCGTAAAGAGTGTTCGTAACGAGTCGGAGCGAGTCGGACGAGTTCGTAACGAGTCGGAGCGAGCCGGACGAGTTCGTACCGAGTCGTCCAATCTCGGGTTCCCTTTGGTTTGGGTGGGATAGTGATTAGTGAATAGAATACGAAATGCGAGTTGACTCTACTCGAATAGAACGGAATTGTCACTCGAGTCGACTCGAGTGGAGTCTGACTCGAGTTGACCGAGTAGAACTATTCGACTCGTCACATCACTAGTTTTGGTAGAACAGTGGCACTTTAGCCTTGTGCGGAGACGGACTGTATTTTTCGCTCTTGAATAGTGACACTTTTTGATTTGTGCCTGTGTTCACCTACAGGTAAAGTTTACTTTTACTCATTACGTTTTATTAAAATAGTGGCACGTTTTTAAGTTATGCCTGTATTTCCACAAAATATGTGTGTCATTTTTTCGCTTAAAGTGCCACTTTTATTCGTAGTTTTTGAGTTGTGCCGGTATTCACGGAACAATTTCCATTTATATCAATTTCTATCTGGTACATTTTGAAAAGTGCCAGTTTTCTAATACGAATTAGAATAAAATATAGTTGTTCTAGTTTATAAAGTGCCAGTTTTCAAAAAATTTTACAATTATTGTTTTATTATTATTTTTTATTTACGAGTAGTTCAGATTAATATAAACTGTAAATAGTTTATGTTAACACCTAACCTACCTGACATTGTTTTAAATATTCATTTTACAACATGATTATTCATTAAAAATCTCTCCTCCTTGAAATTGCAAGTGTAATGTTATTTTCAGGCTATGGAGTCAAGAGGTAAAAGGCTGGTGAACAAAGTCCTGAACCAAGAGAATAGTCCAGTGCCAAGTTCAACATGTGGGTTGCGAGAAATTTTCTCTTCTCCCCTTATCATGCAGATGCATCAGACGGAACAGATATCTATGAAGAACCAGAACAAGAAAAGACTGAATGGGACAAGACTGAAAATGATGTATTTACCAAAGAGGATGATACTGAAAACAACACAACTAGAAGAGATAATACTATGAATACTACAGCTGAAGAGTTTATGGCTGAAAACAATTAAAAGTGGAGAAGACAAGACTGAAAGCATTATGAATGATAGAGGACACTACAAGACAATTTGACGATAATACTACTGAAGAGAGTAAAACTGAAGAAGATACGACTGAAGAAAACAAATATAATAAAAGTAGAGTTGAGATAAACAAAAAAAGAAGTACATAAGACTGAAGGGGCGGAAAGAGTAAGATCAGATAATGAAAAATGGAAAATTGGAGGAACCGATTGTCAAACTAGAATTAAACTTACTCGTATCCTTGAAAAAAGTAAAAATGTCAAGCAGAATATTTACATCGTAATTCGAGCTCTTCTTCAGAAGCAGATGACACTGACCAGGATCCTGATTTTGATATAAACGACGAATGTCCAAAACGGAAAAACAGTTGTAAACTCTTACAAATCTTTAAAAGGCATAAGAGTAATAGTTCTAACGATTCGTTTCATATACCAAGTACTTTCCCGTTTTGACAATGTGAAACATTAATATAAATGAAAATAATGAGCTGTCAGCACAAGTGGAAGAACGAAAATGAATTGAACCGAGGAACCCCAGAAACGGTTTCTGAAAGAAAAGGAAGAAAGAGAAAAAGCAAGGCCTTCAGAATGGATTAAAACCAAAAACAAGATTTTGAGAAATTCTGGACAAGGGTACACTAGTTATAAGAGTAAGAAAAGAGTTTAAGGCTAAAGCTATTCGACCGGCATGTGGGGAAATATGTAGACTCAAGTGCAGTTCAAGAGTAACTGAAGAACAAAGGAAATATATTTTTGAACAGTTTTGGGCTCTCGGAGATATTAAAAGACAGCGTGACTTTATTTCTAAATGTTTGCAAGTAATAAATCCTACGTACAGATAATGTCAGACCAGAAAGCAAAAGACATGTTGAACAACGCTTTTTATTTCACTACTGATGAAGAAAAAAGTTAGAGTGTGCAAACAGTTCTTTACTGCAACTTTGGATATACCAAATCGATACATTTCCGAACTGTGGTAGAAAAGTTGAGCACAGGTGGTTTTGTAAATAAAGATAATCGTGGTAAACACGGTCATCACAAAACGATTTGATCCAGCTATCAAGGAAAGTGGTAAGAAAACACATTAACTCAATACCCCGGATAGAAAGCCACTATTTGCGCAAGCAAACCACTAAAGAGTTCATCGAAGGTGGTAAGCAAATCGCTGACCTGTATAGGGACTACAAACAAGATTGCGAGAGAGATGGAAATACCTTTTTGCACATCCTGCTATGTATTCTCACATATTTAACAATGAGTTTATAACTTATCTTTTTTTATTACCGAAAGAAAGACCAATGTGACCTATGCATTGCATATGAAAATGCCGATAATGAAACTAAAAAAAACCTTACAAGAAAGATATGACACTCACTTAACAGAGAAAAGCCTGTCCTCGCGAAGAAAAGGAGCGAGATAAGAAAAGTGAAGACAAAAATATTATTGTTGCTTGCTATGATATCCAAGCAACTTTTTCTATACCAAAAGGGGACGTTTCCATTTTCTATTATAAATCTAAACTGAATTGTCAAACTTCACAATTTGTGATTTAAAAACAAAAACTGTACACTGTTATACCTGGCACAAAAGAGAAGGTGGCAGAGGTGTAAATGAATTGGGAACCGGTGTTTGGAAGTTTTTTAAAAGACACATCAGATGCTGCTAGTGAAGAAGTAGAAGTGATATTTTACTCGGACAATTGTTGGGGGGCAGCAAAAGAACAAATTCATGATTTCCATGTACGTCTATGCAGTCACTGTGTTAAAAATTAAATCTATTACACATAAGTTTTCTCATTAAAGGGCATACCCAAAACGAAGGAGACATTGCCCAACTCTGTCATAGAAAGGGCAGTTAAGAAGACACTAAAGTCAGGCCCAGTTTATGTTCCTTCTCAATACGTATCAATCATACGTATGGCAAAGAAAACCGCACTCCATTCAAAGTAATGAGATGTCCCATGATGATTTTTATAGATTTTAAACAACTGTACAAAGACTGTACTTTGTGACGCCTCAGGCAACCTCAAAGACAAAGATCCTAAAGAAAAAAGAATCAAAGGAATCAGGATGTAAAGGGCCATCAAAAAGCACAAAGAAACTGGAAAACTGTAGAAGACCAGGAAGAAGAAGAGCAAATTGATGAAAGTGGCAACAACAATGACGAAGAAAACAAATTTATGTTAAAGCAAAGCTCTGGTTGTACGAGTTGAGAAAAATCAACCTACAAAGATACTTGGATCTTTTCCGTTATGTGTCAGCAATTTCTATTTATTGTCTATGAGGCAAAACTGAGTGGAATTCACTTTGTAATGGAAGAATAGGTATTTTTAGATAATACAAACTGCCGACAGTAGTTATAAAACCGGTTGGACTTTGCCCGTCTGGACAAGATAACGAGGCGGCGCGATAACGGAGCCACGGTAGCGGTGGTGCAGTCAGTTCCTGCTCTTGCCTGTGCGTGTATTGTTGTCCTGTTTAGTCGTCTTAGTGTGTTTAATGCTGTGTAATGAATTTTATCCAGTTGGTTGAAAGTTGTAAAAATGAAGAAGACGCTGTGTCGTTTTTCCAGAAAAAAGGATTGTTACACAATCCACGTAAATGTGCGAACGGACATGAAATGAAATTATATTTACAAAATCGATTCCGTTGGGTTTGTAATAAAACAACGTGCCGCGAGTACAAACAATTGCGTCAAGACACATATTTCACCGGCTCAAAGTTACCTTTTCGAAACAGTTCTGTTTTTCATATATTGTTGGTCACAAGAATTGGACGTCGACAAAATTCTGCGAAAAAAAACTTGGTATAAATCATGGAACTGCGGTGGACTGGAACAATTACATGCGTGAAGTGACCGCGAGTCACTTGGTACAAAACCCTATGTAATGAGGCGGACCTGGCCTGACGGTTGAAATTGACGAAAGTTTATTTGCTCGCCGGAAAAATAACGTCGGTCGTGTTATTACCAGAACAGTGGGTTTTTCGGTGGAATCTGTAGAGAAACTAAAGAATGTTTCTTGGTTGCCGTCGAAAATAGATCAGCCACACAATTTAATTCCAATAATTAAAAACTACATTCGAAGTGGAACGACAATCATTTCAGACGAATGGAAATCATAATAAACAATTGTACAAACACGGTTATGAACATTTTACTGTTACTCATAAAATACAATTTTGTTGATCCGGAGACAGGTGCTCACACACAAAACGGTTGAAAGTAAACTGGCGGCTTGCAAAACATCGGAATAAATGTTCAGTGCGGTACGCGGCGCTCTATGATTGACTCATATTTGTGTGAATTTTTGTGGCGTCGCCGAAATCGTGATAAAGACTTATTTGAACAAATTATTAGTGATATTGTCGCCTACTGGCCTCCAAATAAAGGTATGTGGTATTTTGTTTTTATTACAAAGACATAGAAATAATTTTTAGAATTTGCTGACACATAACGGAAAAGATCCAGATACTTTACAAGAACTCCTATAGTGAACAGGAGTTTATGGAAAACATCAACAAAAAAGGAAAAGGTACAGCAAGCCAACTGCCTCAATACAACTTGTAGGAGCTTATAAGAAGAAGCCGAACCATTGGAGAGAGAAAAAAAACTGATTTAATGAGCCATGGTTTGATGCCAACGTAATCCCTAAGTTTTTTTTTTTTTTTTTTTTTCCTTTGGGATATTGGGGTGGATTCCTAGATCCTCACACGTCAACCTGAGCTTATTGTGTGCCCCTTTGATGTTAGAGGGGTAAGCCTATCTTCGTGCCCTTAATTAGGCTAAGAAGCTTTTCCCCGATACTAGCATCTGGTTTCGTCGCCTGGTTGTTTATCACCGAAAAGAGCCCTTCCTCCTTGCTCCCAGTCTCTCACAGTCCAGTATTATGTGTTTTGCAGTCTCTTCAGACTTATTGCTGAGTCTACACTCCGAGTCCTCATTTCGTAAACCTAGAGTGTTTAGGTGTTTCCTGAAGTGGCCGTGTCCAGTGATCAAGGCAATCACTTGCTTAACCCGATCCCTCCCCAGCCCCCATCAGCCATCTGTGAATCCGAGGCTAGAATCGGCAAGCAGTCTTTTGCCGAGTGCTTGTCCTTGGGTGACTCTGCCACCGCAAGCGGTGTGTCTTCCTTGGACCATTTGTTTATACTTTGATAAGCGGCTGACTTGCTTATACCACAACTCGGTTTCTGGACCGGTGTATGGCATGCTTTGCTCCGCTTTTGGCAAGCCCTGTCGGCGCATTCGTTGCCACCTATGCCTGTGTGGCCCGGTACCCAACCAAGACGCACACAGTTGCGTGATCCAAGCTTGCAGAGAGTGTTAAAGCACTCCCACACAAGCTTGGATGAAATGCTGTTGGAGTCAAGAGCTTTAAGAGCTGCCTGACTGTCTTCTGACATTATACAGATGTTCATTTCCTGGTACCTTCTGGTGAGGCCTAGGTTGGCACAGGCTAGGATACCATAGATTTCGGCTTGAAATATGGAGCAGTTCCGACCCAAACTGCCGCTAAGGGCAGTTCTAGGGGATTGACTAAACACTCCATATCCAGTTTTCTAACTACCCTTAATAAGCGAGCCATCCCGTGTACCAGACAAAGCTCTTTCTTTTTGTTTGGGATGTTATCTTGCGATTTCCACTCATCATCTGGAGTAGAAGTCAACAGAGAATGGCTTATTGAATACGAACTTTCCGTTCTCATTGTGTCGGAGACCATTTCGAGAATAGCGCTTGGGTTTACAGCTTCAGTGATGGCGCCATGGCTCGCGTTAGACGCGCCATTCCTCCACAAGCCAGCAACCATCAGCCGATAAGCTGACTTACGCGCTTCAGCTTTTATATGAACATCAAGAGGTAGAAGTCCTAAAGCCACCTCGAGGTTCGCTGAGGGACTGCTCCTGAATGCTCCGGTTACAAAGATTGTGCCAAGCCTTTGTAAGCTTTCAAGCTTGGCTTTGGCAGTTACCCTGATTCACCTTTGTCCACCAGACTAATGAACCATAAGTGATTTGAGGCCTTACAACTGCTTTGTAAAGCCATAGTGCTATATGGGGTTTTAACGCCCCATGAGATTCCTGCAAGTCTCCTGGACGTCATGAGCGCCCCACTTTGCTTTGTGCAGGATATTATTAAGATGATCATTCCACGTAAGCTTATGGTCTAGAGTCAGTCCTAAATATTTGACTGTCCTTTTGACCACTCCAGCTGAGTGGATGCGAGTTTCAGCCTAGAAAGAGACTCTAGGTTCTTTTTTCTAGTGAATGGTACAACTACTGTCTTAGAGGATTTACTTTCAGTCCCTCTCCCCTACCAACCAGTTGTGTACATGTTGAAGGTTGGTATTCATGATATCAACAACAACATTTGTGTATTTTCCCTGTACCATAAGGACTATGTCGTCTGCATATCCTTGGACATAGATTCCGTTGTTAGTAAGGTCCTCAAGTAGACCATCTACTACTAGATTCCACAGTAGAGGTGACAGGATGCCTCCTTGAGGACATCCCCTTAGTGGGTGCGATCACAAGCGATACTTTTCATTGAGATCGGCCCTGATCCGTCTGGAGCACAGCATGGCCCTAAGCCACCGGCACAGAGCTGGCTCGAGGCCACGTCGCTGTGCTCCACTTACCATTGCAGTGAATTTGGCATTGTCGAAAGCTCCTTCAATGTCTATGAAGGTGCACACATTGCCAATTCCTTGCGGACAGGCTATCCTCAATCCTACTGACTAATTGGTGCAGTGCTGATTCACAGGATTTGCCTTGCTGGTATGCATGTTGGTTGCGATGAAGGGGAGTGTCTGAGGAGAGAACTCCCTTTCTCAGGTCTGGCCTCTCCACCAGTCTTTCTAATGTTTTCAGTAGAAACGAAGATAAACTGATGGGACGAAAAGATTTAGGGATAGAGTAGTCCGCTCTCCCTTTTTTAGGGATAAGAACCACCCCTGTTGAGAAGACCCAGACTTGTGGTATGTTACCATAGGCTAGGCTCGCCCTGAATAGTTCACATAGAAGGGTAAGGAGATTCTCCGGCCCTTGTTTGAAGCAGGGCCGGAAAGATTCCATCCCCTCCTGCAGATTTGAAAGGGGCAAATTTAGAAATTGCCCATTTGGCTTTAGAGAGAGTGACAATCCTTCTGGCAATGGCCCAGCTACCACGACAAGCTCTTGGCCGTGAGCCTGCCTCGTGATTACCAGACGTTTCCAGTGTCGTCATTCTCAAAGATACAATCAGGGAAGTGAGTCTCAAGGAGAAGTTTGAGGCTATCACTAGACCCGGAAGTGTGTTGACCTCCCTGGGACCTTAAAGATCCCAAGTGACCGGTTGGACTTGAGGCTAGCAAGCGTTGCAGTCTAGCTGCCGCGCTTAACTCATTTAACCTTCTGTGTAAACTGCCTGCCAGGAACTTTGTTTTGCTTTTTTAATTGCTGGCTGTATTCTGTTAGAGCTCTATGATAGGACTCCCAGATACGGCTCCTTTTGCATTGATTGTACAGCTTCCTGACATTAGCCCTTTTGCGAGCGAGGTCCTGCAGTCCACCACTTACTATTGGTTTCGACTCTTCCCCCGTCGGCAATGGGCAATTGTCATGGAAGCTATTGATTATAGCATTCTGCAGGTCAGAAGCTATCTGATACTATGTCTGTGAAGCATCGCACACCCTTCCGCCTACCGATCCCCAACTGTGAGCTGAAGGGTCAGACCTTATATCCCAACCAGTCAGTCCTCCTGGGATTACGATAGAGGACCTCTGCAGCCCTCATCTTGCAAGTTGAAGAGGATATACCTGTGACCGATAATGAGGCCTCCTTCGCTTACGTGCCACTTATCAACCATTCCAAGTATTCCTTGTGTGCAGATTGTTATGTCAATAACTTCTTGTCTAATTCCGTGTTGCGAACGTAGGGCGTTACCTTTATTACATATTAAATAGTCCCTACTTAGAAGAAATTGTAAAAGTGCCTCACCTCTAGGGTTAGTGTTGGTGCTGCCCCATCCAGCAGAGTGATGGGCGTTTGGCGTCACAACCTAGAAGAAGTTTGTTGACGTCTGGCTTGTGCTTCTTCCACCAGGAGCTCTAGGTCCTCTTGATGGAGGGAGTTCCCTGGTCATCATATGGCAAGTATATACGGAGCCTACAATTGTGCTCTGCACTATACCTCCATTCTTCCAGGTCAGTGTGCCCACAGTGAGATCTCTGGAGCAGAATTCGTTGAGGGGTTAGAAAATCCAAGCCTCTCCTCAACAGGATGCAGGTTCTGACATTCCTAGAGAGGTACAGTAAATTAAACTTACCTTTGGTTTCATTTAGGCCCGCCACTCTCCCTTGGTGAAGCCATGGTTCTTTGAATCAGTGCCAGATCAAATCCCTCCTGGAGGAAGAACTGGCAGAAGTCTGCCGAGGCAGCCCTAACTGTGCAGGAGGTTGATTTGTAGAACTCGTAGGCATTGTCCTTGACTGTCGAGGAGACAATTGAGACCTGCCAGAGTCCTAAGTTGGCTCTACAGTTGGAAGCCTTCACAGCCTTGTAGCAGAACCTCGTCCCGGAAGCAGACGAATCCCGTAAACCTTTCGGGTCTGGCTTGGATGGAAGGATTTTCCACATGCGTTTACATTCAGGTTGGGGTTCTGCTTATTGAAACATGCTCAAGGTACCTTTTCAGGTGTCTTCTTCAGAAGCTTCCGGTGAGCTCTGAAAAACACCCTGGTGGACCTCAAGATGTCCTTACGCAGACCCCACTCTCAGAGAGATATCATCTCCCAGAGGTTTTATTCTTTGGATAACTTCTTCCAGCCAACGTTTGGTGTGTTCGTTGATGCAGGAAGCAATTAAAACACTTTCTCTAGGTAGGTGCCCGCAAACGATGGAACGGAACCATCCTCCATGGGTTGGATTTCTTCCATAATTGCGTCCTCGATGGCTTCTCCTTGCTCCTTGCACTAAGCTTCGCTTCCGGGTAAGCCTTCGAGGGCTATGGCCATTTTAATCGCTGCGACCCTCTCTGTAGGTAGCCTTGGGTGTGCTACCAGAGGCCTCGGGATCGTGGGCTTCGGGCTTTTTGGTTTTCCCTCCTAGCCTTCTTTGCCGGGTCCCTCAGCGGAGGGCGGGTGACCAAGGTGCCTCTGGGGCGTTTGGGGCCGAGCCCCACCCCCGCCTTGGTACCCGCAGTTGGGCCCGGAGTTGAGACCTCCTGCCGTTCGGGATTCTTTTTCTTCTTTTCTTTTTCCCCCTCCTCCACTTGGAAGGGTCAAAAGCTTCACCCTTTTTCAAGAAAGTTTAGCCTTTAGTGCTTCTCTTCTTTGAGCAGTGGTGAGATTGGGCCCTCTTCATACTCTGGAGGTTTGCCGAGTTGCTCTGTGGCATCATCCAGCGTACCTGTAGACCTGGGAGTGCTTGGGCTGTTGAGGAGCTGATCTTCTATATCTTGAAGGGATTTTACTTCCTCAGCGCGCTTGTACTGCCTTCCTCAGATAAAAGCCTTGCCATGTATAGGAGCTTCAGTGTGCAATGGAACCTCCTGTGTTTCCTAAGGCACTTTGTTGAGGAGAAGGTAGGGATGTTGGCATAACAACCTCTTGAGTTGTGTTGCCAGGTGGTGGTATGTGCGAGGTAGCTTCAGGAGCTACCTCACAGGAAGAGGTAGGTTAGAAACAGCTTCAGGAGCTGTTTCAAGGTTGGTTTGTTGATTTGTTTTTTAGTGTTTGCTTTCTTTCCATGTTTATGTTCCCACGAGAAGCTAGGGAATGGAAGGTCCGCCCAGACAGAGCCCCGCATGCCCCTGGGTAAGCTGCTTTTAAAACTGGAGGGTCGCCGGTGTCCAGAGTCCGCATAGTATAGATTCTGGGTTTTGCCACCCCCAGTCCATGTCAGTCAGCCCTGGCCTACGCTGTTCCCACCGTGGCTTTGGCCCCTAGTATGTGGAGAAATGAAAAGGGAAACTAGATCGAAGAGTTGAGGAACTTTACCTCAGATAGAAGAGAGTGAAGAAGAGAGATAGGCTGACACATAGAGAAGTGTGCCAGCCATAGGCCTCCAGAACAAGAAGAGAAGGGGATCTGGAGCAATTAGCTAGGGTAACCTCGGGGTCGCCACTACCCGTACGGCCTTGAAAGTAAATCCCTAATTTTTATAGTGACTTTTTCAAAAACCTTTAAACTTCCCTAAGCTTTACAGTTGAAAATTGTGTATTTGGAATTTATATTAACCTTAGCTCTTTTTTTTACTTACAAACCAAAGGTTCCTCATACGTACATACGGTATCTTTCGTGTCTTTAGAAAATGTTAATTTCTATCTTATCATAAATTATTGAACTAAAAAAATAACCATTTTGTAGATAGTAACAACAACATTGTAAAAGTTTCTATTTTATATCTGTAAACCCTTTATTATTATTTTTACGTATTATTATTAAACTAAAATAATTTTTATTAAAAAAAATTAGCCCTAATTAGGCCTATTTTTAAACCTTAAAGCTGCATTTTTCTATATATGGGTTTTTTTCCAATGTTTATCTCTTGTACTTTTATAATACTTACAATTAAAAGGGTTATCATCTTTAATCTGTTGTCTACTCTTTCATTGCTTTAATTCCTTTTTAGCAGACACACATTATAAATAGGCGGAACAGTGATATGGATAAGAGGCCACATCTAAAGAAGTAAAATATAAAATAAAAGGCAAAAGAATTCTGGAATAGTGGGCATAACTTAATAAAAAATCCAATAAAATATTGCAAAAGTTTTCTAGAAAAGTGTAACAACTCAAAATAAACTAATTAAACTTTTTTTGTAAGAAACTTAGCAGTAAAACACCTATGAAAAAACCTCTTGTATCAATTACTCCATAGCTATAAATATAATTAAAAAAAACCAATCAAGGTTTTCAGCTTTACATTAGCGAGGCAAGAATGACAAAACTTTATTTTTGCTTCTCCTGAAAAATGTAGGACAATTTTTAGTTGTGCCAGTATTCTTCTGGGTGTGCGATTTATTCCCGACTCCTAGCTTCATCGCGGAGCGATATCGTTTTAGTAAGCGAGTACAGTTGGAAGGCGAAGTCGGTTGCCGAGTAGATATTGCAAATTTGAAAAAAATGACAACCCATTGTGACTTTTGGCGCGTCGCTAAATGATTACTTGAGAGACAGAACTGGTGAGTGGCATCAGAAGTGAAAGTTCCAAACAAAAACTTTTATCGGAAGGCCTCGTTAACGTTCGAGCAAGCGACCAAAATAGTGCTTTCAATGGAGCAAGCAGAAAAATCGGCGCGGCAGCTCTATCAGTCGGAAGACCCGAGCGGATTCCATCATGTTGTGAGCAGCGTGGTGGCCAGGAGGGGGAGAATTGATTCGGCAATGGCGCACCGCATTCCCCAGAAACGCATTCTTCCAGATACAGCACGGAGCGACAAACGCTGGGAGCGGCCTGGAGGGGAGCAGGGGGGACAGCCCAGGTCAGCGGCTGCACGTCCATCTGGGCCTGCTGGATGGCAGCGGCGATTCCCCGCCAGGTGGCAGTGGCAGTGCGCAATGTTTATGTTGTGACCTCACAGGGCATTTCCCGTTCACAGAGTGCAGGTTATGTTAGGGTTGTGAAGTGTCATATTTCTGTGGTAAACAAAACCACATAGCAAAAGTGTGTCCGTTCTAAAGTTAGCTGGTCGGCAAGGTACAAATGTAAATTAGAGATAAGACTAATTTTAGAGATAGTAAAAAGCACTGGGAATTCCAAAAATTTACGCAAACATAACTACCTAGAAGGTGGTTGATGACAGTAATCAGGTGTCAGGGGAACACTGAGCAATTGTGGGATGATGTAGCCCAATTTTAATTTAGATGAAGAATGAAAAGGTGAACTGACAGGGTCAATTGTAGACCCAATTCTGCTTGATTTAATTGTTAAATTGGTTAAAAAAAGCTTAAACGTTTGAGGTTGATACAGGAGGGGCCTTCTGTGAGTGTTTGCAGTGAGGAATATTACAATTCTCATTTTTCCAGATGTGTTAAATTAGAAACCTAGTGAGTTGACACTCCCACGCTCCTTATACCGATCAACCTATCACACCTGTAGGCAAGATCGAAGTTGAAGTTAATTTATAACAAAGTAATGGACTTTGTAATGTCATCAAGTCTGGTGCTCATCCACTTATAATGTAGGGAATGGTTAAGTGCTCCTAAAGGGGTTGAAAATTTTTTCGTTTAAAAAATAATGCCAGGTTATTTGGAGATAAGTAAAACCGATGCCGATTAGTTGAGTCTTGAACGTTTAAGAACAAGTTGTTCAAAGAATTTCCTAAGGTTTCAAGTGACGAGATAGGTTTGTTTTAAAAAGGCGAGCCTGTAAAGTTTTTTTATTTTTTTTTATAACAGTAAAAGAAAACAACGGTTTCCTAAATATATTTCAAACCTAGGGCCAATACCTTTTTTTCTTTTTCCCTGAAAGCCAAGGTTGAAAACGAACTAGCTTAGGCTAGTAGATGAGAAAGTGTTAATAGAATACCTGTAAGTAGCTCAGATTGGGGTACGCCTCCCATAGTTTCCTGTATTAACCCGTGAGGTGTCCCCTTGTGTTAGATGCCATCTAACAAAATAGTAGCTCTGAAGAAATTTTTTTTTATTTTTCTAATTTAGAGCCTCCTGAATCTTAGCAAGTGCCTCATAGGCTATATAACAGACGTTGTTTTCACTGTGGTTGTGATAATGATTCATGCGTAGGCAGTGGTGGGGGTGAGGGTGGTGGAAGCGCGCGCCGCGCGGCATACTCTGTTAGTTGCCATCTCGACAACGGGGACCATTCACGTTAGGCCGCATTAGTTAGGCGACATCTATACACGGACTGATCGCGTTAGCGTTTTGTAATGCTTAGTTTCGCGTTTCTTATGAACAAAGTTTTTTTAAGTCTTTTTCTTTATTGTTATTTGAGTGTCTAAGTGAAAACATTTTAAGCGTAGAATTAATTTCAAGTGTCACTTAGTGTGGTGTTATGCAGTTTAGCATTGGAAAACTTTCAAGATGTCTAAGATTCAAGATCATCTTATTCTTAGTTTGGATTGAAGAGGATGAAAGAGACTTTTTCCTAATCTTGGTAGTTGATAGTGAACAAGAGATGCTCCTTCAGAGCATTCACTCCACGATTCGAACACTGAACAGTCTGGTGAAAGTGACGGGGGATCTAGAGGATTGCAAATGTAAGCTTTACAAATCTGGATGCTCCATCAACGTCTGCTAATGGACGATAGCGGTGCACGAACCTGTATGCTCAGCCAGTAAGGGAGCCTGGACCTATCCAAAGTGCAGAGTAGGAGGACAACATCACCGGTCCCAGTGTATGTAGGTAAGGATACTTTCACAAAATGGTACATTCAATAAATCTGATGCTAGAAGAACGAAAACTTCCTCTCAACAGAATATTATTATTTAAAAAAAAATTGCCAAGGTGTGTAAAAGGCGCTGCCTAAGAACAGTAGAACTATCTTTGATTCATGGAAACTTTTCTTCCCAGATCAAAATGATTCAGAACATTGTCAACTTTAAAACCAATGACGAGTTGGATGATATCTCCTCAAAACTATGCTCGTGACAAACAAGATTGTCCTAATACTAATGTTGATGAATTGCTATCCATTTTTTGGGGTTCTTTTAATATGGTTAGGAAGTAAAAAAAGGAAACCACCTAAACACTAGTGAAATGTGGGTCAATGATGGAACAGCCCCTGACTTTTTCAAAGCAGTCATGTCTCAAAAAAGATTCCATCAGCTTGTAAGAGCAATCAGATTTGATGACAAATAGAACCATGGGAGGAACGTAAAAAAATTGACAACTCTTGGCTGCATTTAGGGATGTATTCGAAAACTTTTGTCAGTTTTGTGTAAGGAACACTACACTCCAGGAGAGTACGTTACTATTGATGAGATGCTGGAGGCATTTCGGGGAAGATGTAAGTTCAGACAATACCTGAGCAATAAACCAGACAAGTATGGTATAAAACATTTATGCAATGTCGGACGCTCGAAACATTCTATGTGTTGAACATGGAAATTTATCCGGGCAAACAGAGCCCCCGGTGCCCTTATTGCGTATGACAAACTCAGCAAGTAGCGTGGTTTTTGAGACTAATGGAACCTATCGACAGAACAGGAAGGAACATTACGATGGATAATTACTATACCTCCTGTTCCCCTTGCCAATGAGTTGTTCATGCATCATAGAACCAACTATAGTAGGGACTATAAAAAAAAATAAGCGAGAGATCCCAGATTTCACATTTTAAAAGATGTCAACGGTAGACCAGTAGGCAGCAGCATGTTTGCTTTTGGCTGTGACCCGAATAGAGGAGCCCACAATTAGTCTCTTATGTCCCGAAAAAAAAAGGGATAAAAAAATTGATTTTGATGGTTGTCGACATTTCATGATGATGACTCTATTGATCCCGATTCTGAGGCTTAAACAAACCAGAGGTCATTACTTTTTAATAACATGGACCAAAGGTGGGATCGGATGTTGTAGACAGAAAGAAAAAGGACTACTCTGTAAAAACGTATTAGAGTAACAGGTGGCCTTTCTGAACGATTTTTTGTGGACTCCTGAATCTGGCAACTATAAATGGTCAGATTATCTACAACCTGAATACAAAAGACACCTATGCAGAGGAGGACTTTCATAACGAGCCTTGCGAGGGACCTAGTAAAAGCCGCATATTCTACATAGAGCTTCTATTCAGACCCTCCTCACTCCCGTTGAGGACCAGCATCAGGGCTGTCGCCGGTGTAGAACTTTCCTGAGCCAAAACCCCCCACCAGGTAGGAATTGATCTTTTTACCAGTAACTAAAACTGTATACATTTAATATTTGACCGATAAAAACACCTTGGTCTTACAAAAAACTCTAATACTTCTTGATTGTGAACACAATAAATTCTTTGAATCCGATCCTACATATAAAAATATATATATATATATATATATATATATATATATATATATATCTGTTTGTATTTTTTTTCAGTTGTCGAGGGACGAAAACCAAGGTGTCCACTACTGCCTCTGTCAGGAAAAACAGGTTTACTCCATACAAATGCTCAGTCATTGTGAAAGATCCGTATGCAAGGAGCACACACTGCCAAAAACAAGCTATTGGTGGCCACAACCTGTGCAGGCAGAAGGGAACTAGATCTAAGTTTTGTTTCTTGTATTAGTTTCCACTTCACATGCATTATTTTTACAGTTATCAATTTAATTTAGAATGTCTTAAGTAATAAAAAACCATTTCCTTAGTACACTGAAAAAAAATTATTTCAAACCTTCTGCATGTGTAAGTAAATGGGGATAAAATTAATAAAATTAAAATAATCCAATAGTTAGTAATTATTTTTTGTTATTAGTTTTTTTAAAATTGCCTGACACTTGTAAAAATAACAAATTAACTTATCAGGAAACAGGTACAAATTGCATTATAAGTGCAATGTTAAGATTTAAAAGCAATAGAGAGCAAATAGCAATAAAAAACGCAATGTTTAATGGCAGCTATACAGGTGACCTACTACGTAAGTGGAATATACGGGACTCCTCACGGGTTAAAGAAATGTTGTTCAGTCAGGATTTGCGGTGATTTTAAAGTAACCTTGAACCCTTGTTTAGAAGTAAGAAAAAATTTCCGTTACCAAGAATAGATGAGTTGTTTTGCAAACCCTGCAAAAGGGCGAGAAGTATTAGTAAGATACGATTTGTGGTCAAGCATATACCCAATTAGAGTTAGATCCAGAGTCTCAGAAACTGTGTAACCATAAGTACACAACAAAGGTTTTATTTTGCTATTCCCGTGTCCCTTTTGGCATAACTTCAGCAAGTGCTATTTTCAAAAGAAAATAGAGCAGACTCTCCAGGGTATAGATCAAAATTGCAGTATTTTTAGATGATATTCTAATAACCGCTGAAAATGATAAGGCTCATTATGAGAAGTTAAGAGAAGTGTGTAAGAGGTTGAATGAGAAAGGCTTAACTGTCAAAAAGAGTAAATGTACTTTCTTTGCTGACCAAGTAGAGTATTTGGGGTTTTGTCATTGACAAAACACGGTTTGCACACCGATCCCAAGAAAGTAGAAGCAATCAAGAACGCACCTATCCCAAAGAATGGTCACAGAAATTAAATCGCTAATTGGGCTAATTAACTATTATTCCAAATTTCTTCCAAATTTGTCAAGCATTTTAAGCCCATTGTACAATTTATTAAAGAAAGGACGTTCCATTTGATTTCAAACAGGCAATGTGTTCAGGCATTTGATAGAGTAAAAGAACTGCTAAGTAACGAGACTATCTTTAGCGCACTATGACGGCAAACTTCCGTTGAAGCTGGCGGTAGAACGCGAGTTCTTTTGGACTAGGTGCGGTCCTGAGTGTTGTCACACCAGAAGGTATTGAAAAACCATTAGCATACCAGTCCTAGAACGCTAACTAATGCTGAAAAGAACTACTCCCAGATCGATCGAGAGGCTCTAGCAATTGTCTGGGGCGTGAAGAAATTTAACCAATATCTGTATGGTAGGGAATTTACTTTATGTACGGACCACAAACCGCTTCTATCAATATTTGGTCCTCATACAGGGTTTGTCAGTGTTTAGCGCCAGCAGGTTGCAGCGAATATAGTTTATTTTTTGTCAGGGTACAAGTTTAAATATAGAATATATAAAATCAGCTGATCACAGTAATGCCGACGCGTTCAGCAGGCTACCACTGACAATGAAAGAGCCGGAAGTGAGCGACGATGACCACTGGTAAGGGCAGTTATTTGCATTGTCTTTGGAAAGCTCAGTGCCTTTAAACTTTTGAACATGTACAAGCAGAAAACGCTAGAAGCTCTAGTTTTATTCAAAGTTATTGGTTATGTAAGGCACGGGTGGCCCAATAGCATCCCTGGGGATGACAAGGAGTTGTTGCCATATTTTGCAAGGAGGGAGGAGTTGTCTATAGTAAATAATATATTGGTTTGGGGTTACAAAGTTGTCGTGCCTAGCAAAATGAGAAAATATGTGCTGGACGAGCTTCACTCATGCCCACATGGGTATAGTCAAAATGAAATCGATAGCTCGTAGTTATGTTTGGTGGCCTAATATTGAAGATCAAATTGTGTCCTTGGCAAATAATTGTTCTTCCTGTTTGAATTGGAGAGAAATAACCCTAGCAAGTGTCGAGCTGCATACGTGGCAATTATCCCTCAAGTCCATGGCAAAGGCTTCACATGGGATTATTTAGGTCCGATTAATGGAAAAATGTATCTACTAATTGTTGATGCCGCACAGCAAGTGGCTGGAAGTGTTTCCTGTAGCTTCCACTTCAGGCAATGTAGCCATAAATCATTTAAGAGATTTGTTCAGTATGTTTGGCCTGTCAGAGAACTGTCCCACAGTGACAATGGTCCACCATTTTCCTCATTTGAATTTTCATAATTTTATGTCAAACAATGGTATCAGACATACTTTGAGTCCTCCATACCATCCCCATGAGTAACGGTTTGGCAGAGAACTCTGTCAAATATGCTAGGAATAAGATCAAATGGGCTTTACGTGATAAGAAAGATGTAAATATAGCTTTAAGTAGAATATTGTTTTGATTATCGAAATGCTGTTCATGCTACCCAACCAATGAGACCCCAGCAAAGTTGATGTTTAATAGGCAATTAAAGGACTAGGTTTAGAATTTATTAAGGCCTAACCTGTCAATGACAGTTAGTAAAAGACAAGACAAGCAAAAGGAGTATTTCTCTGGAACTAAAGTTAGACTATTTTATCCTGGTCAAAATGTAATTGTTAGGGACTATCGCCACCCGCGACAAATGGGTTAGTGCTACGGTAATTAAGCCAGATCAGCAATGTTATATACGAAGTTGAATTGACGTCTGGCATTGTGTTCAGACGGCATATTGATCAGATTATAGCCGTGCAGGGAGAGCCAGCTGATGTAAACAAACAGGTAGAATCAGCTGACGCTTTCGATGAAAGTTCTCTTCCCCCCCCCCCCCCCCCCGGTCATGACGGCCGGTGGTGGGGCGAGAGCCAATAGCGGTGAGTCCCCACTCTCCGCCGAGCGGCGTGTGGCTCGCTCCCCTCCCCTCTCAGGCTGGTACTATACGGACGCTAAATGCGTCGCGTTAAATACGCTGCGCTATTTTTTAATTTTGGATGGCAATGCAAGTCAATTTGAGCGACTATACGAGCGCAGTCTACGCGGCAACGCTGCCCCTCCAACTCGGCGTCGACGCATTTTTACGCGACCAGCCCTGGAAAAACGTTAGCAGCGCGACGTAGATAGCGCTGCGCAACGCTAGGGCCGGACTATACGGACGCTAGATGCGTGGCACCGCAGTCGCAGTCTTGAGTGAGTAGTTATTGTGCTTCTGTGTGAAAGTCATCAACATGTTTGATACTGAGAAGTTCATCTTAGAAGTAGAGAAGCGACCTCCACTTTATGACGTCCAGTCAAAAGAATATTCAAACAGAAATGTTAAAGCTCAGTGCTGGATGGAAGTAGGAGCAGCTGTGCACGACAACTGGGAGGAAATGACTCCCCAAATGAAGGACGAAGCAGGTAACTAAGTTTGATATATTTATAAACAAAGGTGTTAATGATGTAAACATTTATTTTTTCTAAGCAACCAAGTACAAACTAACTATCTTTGTTGTTTTACAATAGTAACGAAGACAATAATTAATAATAGTACCGTACATAAATATGGGAAGTATATTAAAGACAAAAATGAAATTACAACTTTGTTGTGATAATAACTTAACACCGTTTTTTTTGAAATCATCTCTTTCCTTAAATTACGGTTTGATTATATGGTTATTTGTTTAAAAATTGTGTGGTTTTATTTGACGTAAAAGGTTTAAATATTGAAATGTATGTTAAAACGTATGTTATTTGTAACGTATTGTAAAGAACATTAGTAATTTAATTGTGCCATTG
Organism: Homalodisca vitripennis; assembly: GCF_021130785.1. Classification (NCBI taxonomy): domain Eukaryota; kingdom Metazoa; phylum Arthropoda; class Insecta; order Hemiptera; family Cicadellidae; genus Homalodisca; species Homalodisca vitripennis. The sequence goes on along the minus strand of NW_025777168.1, from coordinate 67,153 downwards.
CGTACATGATCACAGTTTTTGGCACTTAAAAAATCTACTGCTGTAGATATCGAAGTTACGACGCATGGCTAGCCCAGACGTAAAATATTAAAATAAAATAAAACAGTCAAGAAACCCACTCTGATGATTTTACAAGGAATGACCCTAATATGTCCTAATACACTATAATCAAACAAGAAAATGTTTATATTATAATTACCTGCTTTAAACCTGTGACAAGTATACAGTTATATGATTCTAAAAGTTGCTCCGTTTGTTTTAGGCAAAGATATGATGAAAAAATGGAAGACTTTGCGTGACAATTTCGTTCGGGAACTACGTATTTTAAAGAAAAAATGAGACTGGAGCTCCAGCAACAAAAAAAAGAAATACATTTTCTTTAACCAACTGGTCTTTTTTGACACCTTACATGAAGCCCAATGACAAGAAACGTATCAAATATTCACCCCTTGAACACATTATATCTGAACAAGAAGCAGTAGAAACAACTAATGCAGATGACAATGACCGTGCTGACAGCGTTTTCAAATTCGTCACTAGTTGAACGTCAGAAGAGGACAAGAAAGTGTGTCAAAAAGAAACTAATATTGAGAGAACTTTGACATCAGCTTCAAAAAACATTACATCATTGACGCAAGAAAGCATCGCCCATTCAAAGAGCGAACACTTCCTCAGCTAACAGCTCAGATAAATCTGGGAACAAGGCATTTTTAATGTCCTTTCCTTCCTGTTATGGACAGCCTACCACCACGTTGCTGCCTTTTGATGTTAGGATGCAACTAACTGAAGTGTTCCGAAATGCTATTATGAACCAAACACGAGTTCAGGAACCAGTGCCAGTGCGTACCCAAATGATGGACTACACATCTGCGTCACCATTAATGTTCTCGGGCCTAAATTCACCATACACAACTCCGAACTCCGACCACACAACCATCAATAATTCGGTGACTATGACGAAAACACCGAATGCTCTAATGCCACTTTCCATGTGACAACACTCAAAACCAACCATTTAACATATCAGAATTTGTACATTTTTCCGTGAACCCGGGAATTGAACCATCTTCTAGTAAGAAGAAGTAGTAAGAAGTAGTATTCCCGATATAACTGTGGAATAATGACAATTTTGTAATTAACTTCCCAGTGTGTTTGTGCAGAACTGAAACTTCTTGGTCATACAATTCTTTACTTACTTAATAGTAGTTCATATTTTGTAATATGTGGTTAGTTTACTATTGTTTGTAGGTTATCTGTTTACAAAAGACTAACCTAATGTAACTATTGGAAAATGTTTATAGGCTTACATTGTTCCTTCATTACAAATATATAGAAAAAGGTTGTATTTTATAACTCGGTCAAAATTGGTCAGCTAACTTTCAGAGCAATTTGAGGGTAATGAAATTTAATGTTGTTCCGTAATCAATACATAAAAATCAGTTAACATTAAGTTTACCAAAATATGTTAACCTAGTGATTATAATGTATCACAAAATGATTACAACGTACCTATTGTGTTTGTAAGTGTCTCCTGACTGCAATTTAAACTGAACGAGGCTCTTATTTGTATTTTTATCAATATCCGATGTTTACATATTGTACACACTGATAAGAAATATTTATAATAACTATGTTAAAAGAATCATTAAACTAAAACTAATACATATTCCAGAACTGTTTTTTTGCGTTTTTTAATATAACCCTTACTTCAAACAAACATTATTCTAGAAGGAAAAAATAATAATAATATACACTAAAATGTTTAAAAACCACTTCAGGGTCAATCCATCCCAAGGTCCAGGAAAAACAATATGGTTGCTTGATAATCTCAGAAAAAAATGTTATTTGGTAGGTCAGTTCCTTAAATATTTGGGGGGATGCTTGCAAAGGCGAAAACAGCTAGCGGGCAAAAACAAATAGGGTCCCCATTTCAAAAATGGATCTACCAAATATTAATGTTTCTGAAAATGTCAAGCAACCACTGCTGGAACACTTGACATGGATCTACCCTTCGATTTAAACCCATAAAACGGCTTACCTGATGGTTATAGCAAGTCTTTCAGCTGGCTCAATACTCCTTTTCATGTTGGTATCTTTCTTCATCAGACCGTCACTGACAAGAAGTAAAAGTTCATCAAATGAGCTATAACAGACAATCCTGTAATATTGGTAAAATTTGTCTTCATATTGTCTGTGCTTCTCAAACATCAAATGAAACGCACCTGTTGTTCAATCTGCTGCTTAGAACGGGATGGGTACCCCAACGTCTATCCTGCCTTTTGGTCTTTTCCAAATACATCTCTAATAGACACTGAAAACCCTACAGCACCGATCTGCACTGCATCCATATTGGCAACTTGGAATAAAGTGATCTGGGAAGCAACGTGGCGGTTTCTTTGCGCTTGTATAGTCTGGCCAGCGGGGCGTTTGACGCAAAAACAGCGCGGAACGCATTTTGCGTTCCGTATAGTCTGGACTAGTAGTCCAACTTATGCGCCGAACTTTGGCGTTAACGCGAACGCATTAAACGCGACGCATTTAGCGTCCGTATAGTACCAGCCTTACTTCTTTCGCGTATGTGTTTTGGGCGTTGTACTACGTTTTCCACATTGACAAACGGTGCTGCATACAAGGTATCTTCGTATCTACAACCATCTCGCTGACGAACATAGTTGTGTAGCGTACAAACACGCCAAAATAATGTTTTTTCTGCAAAGTCTACGATTCACATTAATACGCCTATGGAAAATTCGCCATTTGTTTTGCTAAAATTCCAAAAAGTGCATTCTATGTACCTTCTAGCCCTGGAAAGTCGGTAGTTGAATATTCGCTTGGAGTGTTCTAACATCTTTCCAACGTATGGGCGCATGATGTTTTTGCTGAGACCAAAGGCATCGTCACCAACCAATACATATGGTAGAGGTGTTGCGTCTCTATTTGAAATTGGTTTCGGATCAGGAATATTCAACTTGTTTTGTATAAGCTTTTTGTAAAATGTGGATTCTTGAAAAATAGAAGAATCATTACTTTTTTCCGTAGGCTCCAACATCAACAAACAAGAAACTATAGTTTGCATCGCAAACAGCTAGCAGGATCATTGAGAAATAGTGTTTGTAGTTGTAGAAAAGTGACCCCGTATGTTCAGGTTGCTGTAGTCCTAATGTGTTTACAGTCTACAGCTCCAAGACAGTTTAGGGAAATTGGCATTAGCGGAGAAATTCGTCACTTACTTCTTTCCACTTCTCTTCTGTGGTTGTTGGTATGCAAATACATTTGAGTTTGTTCCAGATTAACAGCACATACTTGCTTGACCAACGCTGCATACTGTAGACTTTCCCAATCTATAGTTGTAGTGCAGTTCAACGAAAGAAAACATCCAGTAGCTAAATACCTGAAAAATAAACACACTCGCATTAGTAAAGAAATGTTTCTAAACAATTATGTTAGTGTATGTGTTTTTTTTTTTAGGTGCTTCACTTCAAAAAAGATGGAAAGAATTTGAGAGACAGTTTTGCAAGGGAGCTGAGAAAGAAAAAAGACGACTAAGTCAGGGTCAGCAGCTGTAAAGAGCACACCTTACATATATTTTCAAAGATTGATGTTTTTGGAAAACACCATGCGAAATAAGGAAACTCAAAGTTAGCATCGAGGAAGATGAAACCACCGTCTTGCAAGATGTAGATGAACGATCAGACAATGAAGATTTGACCAATGCCCTCAACGACCTCTTTAGCAGTGGAAATTAAAAGACCTAAAATGAACCCTGTGGACAAGCACTTCTCTGATAACCTTGACCAAGAGCATTTCCTTGAGAGAAAGTCAGACGTTGCCAGAAAGTGATGATGAAGATAAGCTTTTTTGCTTGTCCCTTGTATAAAGAACTAAAAAGAGTACCACAGCATGTAAGGATAAGGACTAAGATACAACTACTAGAAGTAATTCAATCGTGCACAAGACATTCACACACAACCACAAGCAATACGCTCCTACTCCACATAACCCACCCTAACAACCGCAATCCGTACAGCCAAGGTCCATCAACGACAGGATATGCCCTACAACGTACAGCACACAACTTTATGAACCCTCATGTACCAGTCTCCAATAAACTTCAACGAACCACATCCCACACAAGCTACATCACCTACAGACAGTGTCATGTCACAGGAAAGTTTAATGGAACTGTACGAGTAATGTCAACTACAACACACGTGTTATAGACTTTTCATTTAGTGTGACTAGGTTCTTTATTTACATTATCATACATTTACTTATCTCATTTTGTTAATTAATTAAAATTCCTAAATAAATACACTTACCTCAATGTAATCACTAGCTTTTCCTTCAGGTGAAACACAGTCCCTCACAAAGTTTGTGGAAGGTTTTTAAATCATCCTCAACAATATTAAGAAGGCCATCAAATGATTCAACTGACATTCTAAAAATAATTAAAAAACTTTTTCTCGGAAATTCCTCAGCTTCGGATACAGAGTAAAAAAAGCACCATGACTAAATCTATCTTTCAAAATTGGATGCACCCACTTTTGTCTTTGTCTTCGTCTCCGTGACTTGTAACGTCGATACAAAATGTAAAGACATACTGCCTCTTCAACGTCCATTTCAGTTCTGATCATGTTTGTAATATTTTTCCTGCCGCGCGACACGTCACCATTGCAGCGCCCATGTGTAACGGACTTTGCTTTATCTTGTCGCGCGGCACGTTCGCGCGGCGTGTCGCGCCCAATGTGTACGCGCCCTAATCCTTCTGCCAGACAAACCCACGTAGATGACGGAGGATTCGTTCAGTACAGGCGGGACTATAGAAAATACCGGTCAAATCAAGTCACGCAACAGGTCTGTTACTGTTCCACGATGGATAGGTTTGTTCCATATAACACCGCACTATTGCTTAAGTATGAAGCACACATTAACTTTGAGCTTGCTCTACGAAAACAGTACACTAATGGTCGGGAACAAATCGGATAACATTCGATAATGACAGCAGTATACTCATAAATAACGTACACTACACGCCTACAAAGGGTCCTTTATGAATTGCTCTTCAAACGTGCACCACTCAAGGAAGAGTACGACGAAAACGATTTGAACGCTTACAGGGATATAATGAAGCGGACACAGGCACACGAAAGAGGTTACAAATTATAAAAGCAACATAAACCGTAACAACTCCACAAAGTGACGCTTCCGTACCCAGTTTCTTGAAGTATACCGATCTCGGTATCTGTACTCGTGCCCGTGATCTGAACACAAAGGTTCTCTTCCAGCCGTCCCTCCACTGGGGGTTCTAGGCCACTGTATACTTGTCGTTCTCCACAGTCTTATCCATAAACCTTTTAACTGTGCGATGGGGTGTTTCTCACTAGGGGTGGCTCGAAAAAAACCTTTTTTTTTTTTGGAGTAATCAAATTCTAATAGCGCAAAAAACTTGCGCATAGACGTCATTATTAAGGAAAAATATAAAATAAAATCATTTTCAAAATTTGAAATCGCGTAGTAGAGGGCTTAAAGTTACGAAAAAAAATTAAAATTTTGGCAATTTTCGAAAACACGCAAAAATTCAAATTTTAATTTTTTTGGGGTCTAATAGTTAAAAAGGGTTTAAAGAGTGGCCTTAATAAATTATAAATAAAATTTAGACTCATTCCTTTTAAACTGAAACCGCGCAAAAGGGCCTGATGTTGAGGCGTTTTTTGTAAAAAAACGATCTTTCATGATTTTTTAACGATTTTTAAATATATGCCTCAATCTAAAAATTAGTAAGTTAATATTTTAATAGACTGAAAACCATTCAAAATTTGTTCTCCCAACACGGAAAACATACTTTCCGAACAGATAATCCTAAACTGTATTCGCGCAAAAGGCCGAAAGTAAGGTACTAGTTAGCTCTCTTCAAAACATTACTCCCCTTCCGCTTGGACGGATAGACTCGCCCAGGCTACGGGACACGCGGGCGGTCAGTTACAAATCATCCGCGTTACTGCTAGTGCTTACGTTGTTAGTGCAAATCAAACGGTGACTGTGATGAACATTGTGATTAAAGTGTTTTTTATATGTTGTAATTTTGAAATGGCATGTCCAAACGCTCCCCGTGTCACAAGACAGACTATTGCGTGCCCTATCATCGGTGTGCCCAAAGAACTAAGTGGATTGTCGCTGCCAACATATGAGGACATCCTGCTCTGTTTGCTTGGATGAGAAGTATAAACGTTCTTTGTTATTTAGCCCTATTAATAAGAAAGAATTAGGATTTTTAGCAATTGCCGATTGTGTAGCTACTCAAGTAGTTTGGAATTTACAACAAGGCCCACAATTCAAACAAAAACACACTCGTGTGGTCCAATTGATCCAATCATATTACAACTCTTATATTGCATTAAAAAAATCTTATAACCGAGACTGTGAAAGATTTTTTACATAGAAAAACAATTGAGGCTTTCATACAGAATGCAAAAATCAAAACTTTTTGATAATTGCTGCGTGTTAAATGCAAAATAACTTTGAAATTGCACATGTGGTACTGTCATCTGTAAGGGCAACTGTCCTTTGAGTATAGCCTGTAAATGTGATAAAACTAGAAGAATTCCAGACATTGAGTTGAAATTTATGTATGATCAAAGAACAACCAGAAATGATGGCTATTGGTAGTTTAGATGTACAAGAAACAACTAAATTAAGAAGAGAGAGAGAAGAGCACAATTGTCTCAAGAATCGCAAACTAACTTTTGAGGCCTAGTACTTCCCAGTACAAGCAAAGGTGCTATAAGTGGTTTGCAGTAATGAAAAAAAGAAAATTAAGAAAAATTTACCAGATGTTGAGTGTGATGTAGGGGTTTTTGTTGCCTTCTTCGTCTACACAAATGCGTTCAAACGTTGACAACAACATCCTTGATGAGTGACAGGTTCGGGGTGTCGGAGAGAGCAACCGCAGCAATAGCTACTGGTGTTCTTGCACGATTTGGGGAATAATATGTGATGAAAACATGGCAAAAGTAATAGACAGAAATAAAAATAAGAAGAGAGAAAGAGAAGATTCGAAAAGTAATTACGGAAGAAGACAACCAGATGCAAAGAAGGTAAACGCAATCTATTTTGACGGAAGAAAAGACAAAACTATAACTCAGGAGAAAGATTGGATCGAAAATGTACCGGAGGACTATAAAAGAGGAACATGTCAGTGTGATAAGTGAGCCTGGTGGTAAATACATTGGCCATTGTAACACCAAAAAACGGGACCGGGAATGGAATTTGCAGACAGTATTTGGGAACACTTAGAAAGTAAGGGATTTGGATATGAGTGCAGTGAAGCCGTCGGATGTGATGGAACAGCCACAAACACTGGATGGAGAAATGGTGTTATACACAAAATAGAACTTAAGTGTCGCCGTTCGTTGCAATGGTTTTATATGTTTGCTACATTTTAATGAGTTGCCATATAGGCATTTATTTGAACACTTGGATGGAACTACAACAGGGCCAGACTTCATTCAGTGGTCCAATCGGAAAACAACTCCCTGGCTGTGAGAAACTTCCTGTTGTAGATTTTGAGCCGATACATTCAGAAGTAATTTATATTACTAAATACCAATCTGAGTAAAGATCAGCAGTACCTCTTTAGACATTGTAAGAGCATTCAACACAGAATCTGTAATCCAGACTTGGCTGCTAAGGATCCTGGACCCATCAGTCACTCTCGTTGGCTTACCTGTGCTAACCGGGTTTTAAAGATTGTATGTCTCCCAAACTAGTCCAACAATTGAGTTACAGACTCTTGCAAATTACATAGTGAAGGACATATGCGCCTGTGTGGTTTGATATAAAGAAAAAACTGGACTGTGAAAGATGGACCGAAGCATATTTTGAAGGTAGTCAAATCAACCAGATATCTGCCAGAAAGTATCAAGAATATCATTGAAATCCAGTGATTCAAAGGAAACGCATTCTTCAGTCACCCTGAAAATATCATGTTGGCTATGATAATGGATAAGAAACCCAAACATTAGAGAACTCGGATACAGGAGGATCCTAAAATCCAGAAATGAGCCATTAGCCGAAGGATTCGTTAGAGACTTTCATCATACCTTCAATCAATTTTTAGTGCAAACAACTATACCGAACTAATTGATTGGTCTACCTGTAAGTTAACACCACCGCCACTTCTGTCTAAGATGTCAACTGAACATATTGCTTCTATTGAAAGAAAAGGCCCTTACCGGAGTTTAACTACCTCAAGTTTCCCATGCCACACCCAGTGCAGTTGAGAGGTGTGTAAAACTGGTTACAGAATCAGCAGAAAAAGTGTGTGGGCAAGGAAAATCGAGATGGATATATTAGAGCTCTACCTTAAAATCAAGACAGCTGATGCCCACATTTGATTTCAAGTCACAATTCAAAGGAGTTTCCATCTAAATAACCTTTTGCCTATCACAATAACATGCATAATGTATAATATGATGTGATTGGCTAATAAATTTATTTGATTATCACTTGCAAGAGTCTTAAAATACAAAACCTAAATATAATATGTTATATAAAAAAACACGATTAAATATTGAAAATCACACAAAAATTAATATCATATTCATGGAAGATCGATTTTTTCTACGAAAACCCCCGCATCTATAGACATTTTGCGCGATTTCAGTTTAAACGGGAATTAGTCTAAAATTTTATTTATATTCATTGAGGCTATTCTATAAGACCCTTTTTAACTATTAAAAACAAAACAAAATTAAAAGTTAGATTTTTTTTGCGATTTCGAAAATTGGCCAAAATTTTTTTATTTTTTTCGGTAACTTTAAGCCCTCTGCGCGATTTTCAAATTTTGAAAAAATGATTTTATTTTTATATTTTTTCCTTAATAATGACGTCTATGCGCAAGTTTTTTTGCGCTATATAAATTTGATTACTCCAAAAAAGGTTTTTCGAGCCACCCTATTTCTCACTCTCTACCATGTATGTGAATTAGGTAAGAGTTGATTAGCCAGAACTCACTCGGATTGGCTCCTGTGAACCGCCTCCACGCCTCAAAACTGCTTACGGTCTATAATGCTATACACCGCCGTCCCGCAGACTTATTCCGAAATCTGTCGCAATACATGGGCACCGTTGGTAAAGCCGCCTTGAGAAATTCGGATGTAAAGAGGCTCATGAAACAGATTGTTTACGCCTGCAAACACTTTGTTCCTCTCGCCTCTCGGCAGTCCGTCAAGAACCGGGCCGTACGCTACGTTGTAGCTGATGTCACTGGTAAACACTATTGATGCCAGTACGTGTCCTGTAGATTGTAAAAGGTTTCCTAATAGGTATAGTTCGCTCCGTGAGAATGATGCAACGTTGAGGTGTATGGGATTTTACAACCCGTACTCTAACATTTTGTATACAGACTTGGGCAAAGTATATACCACCGTGCGCGTTTTCTCAGCGGTACAAGGTTTCCGAATTGGTCTGGGAAATGGTCTGAATCTGGACAAGAGGTTCTGTGATTCCTGCACAGTACACTTTAACATGTCTTCGTGATACACAACGATTTCAAATGGTACACCTTTCCTCTTGGCTCTTTTTCAACAATTCTATTCCAGATATCGCGGTTATAAAAGCGTTCGCTGGACGAAATCATTAACAGAATTACAGGAGGAATGGTTGCACTTGTACTGTCCTTAGCGTTTTGTGTTCTCTCCAACACCTTTCTATTGAAAAGGAAACCGTGTGTGGTGGTCGTCTGCTTACAGTAATTACCGGAAAACTTTTTCTTGTGTGGGTAGTACCATGTACACAGATTTGAATTGACTTTTGTGGAGTCTCTGGTTCAAGAACCTTCTAATGTCGTTATAAGTGTAGATCCTCAACCATTATAGATCTTGAACAAAACCGTCGAGACCTACGCGCGGTACTTCCATTATCAATGTCATCGTCCTTGCTTATGAGTATAAACCCGTGTCTGTCCTTCCAAGCCATACTGCACAACTGCTTGATTTTATCCAGGTCCATGTCGGTATTTACGTGATCGCTATAGGCGTAACGCAGGTTTTATGTCGTCTTGGTTTGAACAGTATTAATAAAGTTGGGCATTGTCCCTGATAAGCTGTTTAGGTATGTGCGTGTACGTTTGCCCGAGATAAAATGTGTCTCTGTTCTTGTGTCTGCCCATAGTGAAGTAGTTACGGATGTTAATCGTGTTTTTCGCAAGCTATATCGTCAAAAAAACCATAACAGAGTTCTCTTTGGCCTCGTCCGTCGTAATGACCTGCGAGTTATCATCAAAGGCGAAATATCCGACATCTTTTCGGCATTACCTTTGACAGTAGTTGGTACTTTGGCTGATACAGAGATTTTTGAAAATACGTACACATTCTCGAACCTTAAATCCGTTCGGGATCTACAAGTAGATTGAATAGTACGTTTGTTTTGCCACAGTTCGAGGGGCCTACAATCAGGCTCCTTATAAGTGTCGGGTAGGAGCGGACGTTTTTTGTTTTTGCGGCCTAATCCCGCTACCTATAAACTCGTCCCATATTGCAGACTTTAAACATTATACCTTGCTTTACGACCTTCATTTTGGTAATGGAGTTTTCCAAGGCACTGCGTCACCTTTTATATTTTACTGTGTCTGGACGAAAAATGTCTTTGGAGTTTACCCAGCTATCGTGGGTATGGTCAAAGCCACGCCACCGCACCAAGGCCTTGGGGCCTTTCCGCCTAAGAATTTTATCGACGAGATAGACGTTTCCTGTTGCGGTTCTTATCAGTTCCTGCTCATAGAAACCGCCTTGCAAAATGTTGCCTCGTATATCTTGTAAAATATATGTTACAGGTTTTGTAGGTTTTATTGCAAAGATTATAAACGTCTCGTTTGACCAATTGGGTAAATAACCCTTTTTGAAAACTCCTTTGTGTCTGCTTATCCTAACCCGGTCGTTTACATTGTATTTAGGTTTTGTCGGCTTAATGGGTCTACTTTTGTTTATTCGGTCGAGAATTTGTTTTACATGTTTCTGTCTAACGTCTTTTGGTTTCATACCGGTCGTCCTGTGTACGGTACTGTTTGTACTCATTAACTATAATAGGTAGGATACTTAACCATTCGTAGTTGCCGCGTGCCATAAAACCGTTTATACATTTTTTCTTTAAGAGTTCTGTTTAGTCGTTCTACAATGGAACTTTTCAAATGTGATTGGGTGGAGTACAGGTTAATGTTGTGTTTTCCTTATGAGTTTGTTAACGTGGATGTTGTACCACTCTTTACCTTGGTCCGTTTGTAAGTTTTTCATCTTATGTTTAGCTAGTATGGGCCCTAGTGCGGCTGCGACCTCTGCACCGGTTTTGTTTTTTATGGGGATGGCGAATGCGAATTTTGTGAAACAGTTGATCATCGTTAATATATACTTGTACCCTTTGTTTCACTCTTGAATGCGGAATCATCTCTACAAGGTCGGCCTGATAGAGATCGTTAAGTCCTTTCAGCGTGACCTTGCGTCTAGGATAATTTCGTCTAGCCGGTTTGTGCAGTTCTCTCGCTATAGCGTCCATGTTGGGAAGTGATCCTTAGGTGGTAATACAAGTGTATTTATAAATGTCTAAGTGGTGTGGTTTTGGAAACATCCACGTCAGGAACAGAGTGTCTGACGCCCAGGTTAAAACATTATTGGGTTTTGGAAGTCAGTCCAGAAGTGACTGGTTGACACTCCGTGACCCAATAATGCCCCACCCCTTATTCTTAGACATTACACACACATTCACGGTCTCAGGGACTTATGGGGTTTAGCCCACCCGAAAGACCACATTCGTACCGAGCCGTTCGAGGGCCTAGTCTTGTTCATCTCCATGCCCAAGCCCAAACCCCTTACTGAGCTCCCACATTCATACATACCCATTTGCACAGGGACGGTTGGAAAGAAGGGTGATGAAGACGACTGGAAGTGTGCAGGACGAGGATTGGTAGGATGGATGTTTACAATTTTGGCGGTTTTTGATTGTTCGGACGACGCCGAGCAGGACCCTTTTCGTTTGAGGTGCTTTTTGAATTCTACCTCCCAGGCTAGGAGATAGTCTACCTCGTTCACCACACCACCTTCCCAGTATTCGCTTTCTATAGCATCGTGTAGAAGGGCCTCTTCCAAATGTTCATAGTGCAGTCCCATTCTTCTTCGTCACGCGGTTGAGCCTGCCAAAACTTGATAAACCTTGACATGCTATGCACAATGTCCCCGCGCGCTCACTGGCAAGAGTGTTAGGGATTTCGCGCATAGAGTCCACGCTGTAAGCGGAATACCCCAGAGTTTCTGATACATCTCATCGCCCTATAACAGCGCTCACAGAAGTTACACCCGTATTTTGGCATGATGTGGTATAACATGAATCCGTCGTCACAACTGATTAGACAGATCTCGCATTCGTCCGGTGATCGGGTAGAAGCCATCTCTGCAGGTGGATCCCGTAACCGCACTGAGAGCGAGAGTGGACTGGATGTAGGAATGGTTGGAGCTATACTGAATACCTCCCAGGATGTAGGTCATGTGATCTCCCCTCCACTTGGACGCTGAGCTCCCGTACTCTGAAACGCGGTTAGTTACAATGATAAACTCGTTGTTAGTGGTCCTCCGGGTGGTCGTCAGTTTTGACTTCGCTCCTGACGTGGGCAGACCCGCCGCCACAGCCGTCTCTACCGCCGCCATCCATCTCTGCCAGGAAATGGAGTCGGGGCTCACCGTCAGCTGGAGCGGGATGCACGGCGCGAGCGGCGACTTTATTATGGGAGGTCACGGCGACATAACCGCTCGCGCAGCAGCCAGGTAGTGGAGTACGACTTCACCGTTTCGGAGTTGTGGAGGCCCCTACCTGACCCCTGTGTCATACCGCCCTGGCTCCCGTGGGACGAGGTCCCTACTCTCCAAGCCCTGGCCGCCCTTCAGCTATGCAGAAGCTTCGAGAGTAGAGAGGGGCTGCTTCGGCATTTTGAAGAGTCGGGACCTTGCGGCTTGCTACCGGTCCTCAAGGGTGTGTGGGACGAGTCAGGTAAGTCTTGCTGTATGTCCCGAGGATTCGATGTGTTTATTTTTATGTTTTTTTAAAGCCAAAAGGTAAAGTGTCATAGGGTCCTTCGAGCCTTCTTTTGGGGTCCTGTAATTTTGAATAATTTGTGCTCCTCCACTGTAACAATGGTCTTTTCTTTAGTACGTCTTATTCTGTTTTTCAACTATCTCCAAGCTTGCATTGGTCTCACTCAGCACCATTTCTTTTAATTTGGAACAGTTTAACGTTTGGCTATTTTTTAAATTTAGAGTAAGGCCTTTAATTTTGCAGACCCCAATTAGTGCGTTTTTGCTGGTGGACCATAGGAGATAGGCGTAAGTCTTGGGGCCGCCTGAAACAAATTCTACAATGTGAGAGCCGGGGCCGTAGTTAACCAGTTCATCGGTCATCTCGCCCAAGTAATCCCCTGTGGGGACCTTGTACATACCTTCCCTTTGTACGTAGAGGACACTGTCTGTGTCGTAATAGAGGACCTGGTTCTCCAGAGCTTCCAGATGTTCGTAAAGCTTGAGTCTTGCCTGGGAGGTAGTGTAGGCGGCTAGTACGACGTTAAACTGTTCTCAGGGATTCCCCGAATTCGTCAATATGTTGCCAATTAACAAGGAGTACATTTTCATTTATTTCTTGTAACGTATTTACTTGGACCCCCGGACTTGTAAGTAATTTGTACAGATCGCCTGGTTCTCTAAACAATTGATGTCTTTGTTTGATTCTCTCTTTGGCCGAATTTACCCCAGAAAGAATTTAACATTAATTTAGCTAGGGAGCGAAGACCCCCGTTCTTTAAAATTTTGGTCGGGTCCAGGTGAATACCTTCGTGCTCATGGTAACTGTGAATGTACTTGGCCTTGTCTTCTTCAGTGAGGCACCAGGTGGGGTAACCTGATGCCTCTGGTTTGATTTTAAAAAATTTGTTTATGAAGTCGATGAATAGGCCCCCTGTCTCGTATCTTGCCACCTCCTCGTACTCCCAGAGCTCGTACATTTCTAAAATTTTGTATCCCTTTTCCACAGCCTTGCGTATTTCCTGCATTGTCCATGTCCCTGTCATGTACAGTCTGTGTTGGACATTTCTTGACCACATGTGCGGCAAAGGGGAAACATTAATTTGTTGTTCATACGTGCTGGAAGGACGGGATGATACAAATTTAGAGGAGGCAGAACTTTTACACTTGAGGAGACCTTCGGCCTTCAAGCCACTTTCTCTACACTCCTTGTCCCCTACACAGATTTCAGGGTGCCCCCGAGGATACATTCCACGTTTACAGACGTACGGGTAGAGTGAGCAGACGTCCACGTACTGGATAGTTTTCCCCGTCCTCGCACTTGTGATAGGATTTCGCATTTCCTGTCCTTCCCCCGAAGAAGGCATCTCTGGGATTAAGTGGGAGTGTATTTAGAATAGGGAGTGAATTTAGATGGTCCAATTTTTGTTCTTTCTTTAGTTTTTTAAACTGACATCTCCCACATTTCAACTACCTCGTAGCCGGCATTCTCAAGTCGAGAGATTTTGGATTTGGTTCTCTCGAACCTTAAATGCAGAGTATCGGAAGGGTCATCCGTAAGGGGCTCTTACCTTTTAAAAAGGAAAACATTTGGGACACCCGTGGAAGTAGCAACCCTGAAACTCATAAACCCGCTCTCCGTCAAACCCATCAGCTTTTATCCCCTCAATTTTGATTTCTCTCCCCCGCCCAGCGTGCTGAATTTGAACACCGCGCTTTTCTTCCTCCCAAGACAACCACTGCAAAGCGATAGACGATTGGTAGTCGACCATGCGGTATCCGTTCTTAGGGATCAGACCGATGGTGTTCGGTTTTAGGGAAGTTTGCGTCTGAAAGCCAGGTTGCATGCGCTTGCAATGGTAACGGCTTCCATGAAGGGGTCAACATTGCACTCTTTCAAGAAAATGGCTCTGAATCTAATGCACGCCTGCGCCAGTATGTCTACATCTGAAATACAGTACTCGACCAACTCTTTTTGAAAATGAAAAACTACATTGTTAGTGACTTGTTCATTATACCAATTTTCAAAGTCTCTGTGGGTTTTCTCGAACATGGTTTCAGGGCTGTAGTACTCCTTGGATGGTATGGGGCCTACATAATTTTGGTTTGCCAATGTGTTGAAGAGGTGAGGGAAGTAACCTTCTGGAAGTGCAGAGAGGGCCATGGGGAAATAGTTTAGTGAGTCAATGAATCTGACGTTGTGCAATTCCATGAGAATTACTTTTGTGCCTCGCATGATCAGTTCCGGGGTGAATTTGGTTTGTTGTTTGAGAAACGTACTGTAGCAAAAGCAAAAACTGGAAATCAAAACCTTGGCCATTATGGGCCATCACACATACGTTTTTGAATTTTTTTCTCTCCTCCATTACATAATTCATAAAATGATTGATAGGGTCTTGTCTAAAGACCCTGGTGCGATTGTTGCAATTTTCACATGTTTCACTACCATCAAGGCATTGCCAACAGAACTGTTGCGAAAACACAAAGGTTGCCTCTGTGAACTTTAGAATTTTCGGTTAAAATTTCATCTTGGCGGGTCTCAAGATCGAATAAAATGAACAGAAAGTCTTTGGTTTTGGGTTTATTTTTGTCGACCCGCATGTAGCATTGATGGTTTGGTGGCATATAATCGTTACAAGTTTTGCACAACACTTCACCACACACGTTTTTTGACTTACGATTTCTGAAAAATACGAGTTTTTGGCAATCTTTACATTTATTTACTGCCTTGCAACGCTCACTCTTGTGGGCTGCGAAGCAAATTTGGTTTTTGAATTTGATGTTACAATTTGGACAAAACTAATTCCTCCATGCTCCTCTTTACATGGCGGAGATACAGTCTGACACGCGGGGCAGATATTGGAACACCTGTGTTCACCTTTATGTTCATAGGGGGTATGGCAAGGCTCGCAGAAGTAGGTACATACAAAAGCCGCAGTGAGAGATGTAATCACGTTGTAGTGTCCATCGTGATACAGCAGGTTGATTTTGTACTGAGCATCAGTGTTGTTACCATTAAAGTACACAACCCGGCCTTTGTTTCCATAACTGTAGACTGTAATGTTGTAATTTTTCAGGTGGTCTTGGAATTTTGAAAGTTCGGGGATCCCAGCTCCCCGTTCTGAAATTTGGACACCGGCTTTGGTCATCAGTTTTTGGGCTCTAAAAAGTTTGTCTCTTACATTTGTCTTCACGTATAGCTTTGAACTGAGGATCTTTTTTGGCCCTTGCCTTACCCACAACGAGAGCACGCGGTAAATACAGGTTGTCGCTATTATTAATGACTACGATACCCTTACGGGACTTACACTCTTCGTAAAAAGTATTGTACAAGCCAGGTCTCACTCTACCCGTTCCTTCTGGAATATTTACTCTAGTGCATTCTACTTGGAATGTATCGCTGGAGGTGAGGGTTTCGAAATTGCTCTGGACGATCCCGCCGAATATGGTCCACAACACGTCACCGTCCAGCTCACTGGCGGGTTCGGAATGCTACGTACCCGGCTCTTTGATTTTAAATTTAGGGACCTTAGAGTGAAACCGAGTTGGTCTGTGCCTTCGGCATCGGCCTTCATTCGGGTCCACGATTTCGGCGAACCCCCGTCTTACCCAGTCGAGTTCCGTCACCCCTTCAGGGACAGAGTTAAATTTAAAGGTCACTTTAGTACCAACGGACTCGAAACCTTGTAACGTAGGTCTCGTCGGTACACACTACATGTACGGGCTCCATCTCTGTATTTAACTGTATAAGTATAGTAACGGTATAACTGTAGTAACTGTATAAGTATAGGATTGCTTAGTACTATCTAATTAGTGGGTTAGATTTCGAGACTATTGAAATACGCTAGTTTACTTGGATGTGTTGCTGTGGTGTGCTGCAATCTAGCGCGCCTCTGCCACAACTGACTGGAAGGGAATAAACTTCGGTCTCTTATAAAGCCCCAGTCACAAGGATCCAGGATATGGGAATGGCCGCAGTGACCCTGGGGCGGACGGGGTAATCTTGCCAAGCGGAACCGGACCAGGATGCGGCTTTGATTAAAGACTGTGTTTCCCGGACGCGGTGACCCTGGGCGGGCGGCATTCCCAGACAGGCGGCATTCCCAGACGGGAGTGCGGTTGACCTTCACGGATGTGGTGCGCTCGACCCGGACGCGGCTGCCTTACTGATTAATGTTTTTTTTTGTTTCAGGTGGCGGGTACGGCTGACGGCGGACTCTTGTATTGCAGTTTACAGTATACTCTTATAGTTTAGTTTTATTTAAAATAAACAAGGTAAAATTTTTTTTGGTTCCCGTCAATTTTTTTTAGACTAGGGAATTTTCCCCGCATTTTTCCCTCCCTCGAGGGATTTTTCCCGCTCGTTCCCGCCAAACCGCGACATGGGCGCCGCCATCTTGGATCACGTGACCTTCTCTCTCGACCAATCAGAATAACTCCATAAGAGCCCATGTTGGAGCTACCTTCCGGGGTAGTCTACTCACGACCTCGTTTTAATTAATTAGAGCCGTCATTCCAAATTCAGTGTACGTTCGTCACAAGGTACAACTAGTGGAAAGAGAAGTTTGATTTTTTATTTTTGAATTTAGATTGAACTTAGAAGTGAACTTTTTATTTCCAAGTGGTATTTAATTTTTATTTGAAAACTTTATTATTTTATTTCAGAAGAGAGCTCTGATTTTTAATTTTATATATATGACTGAAATTTGTATTTCTTGCCAAAGGACCCTTTTAATATTACAAAATGATTTGTCAATTCTTTTGTGGAAAATATAGAGTGATTTGAAGCAATGAACTATTTAATTTGCCATTTTAAATTATTTTGTATTTAGAACTGTAATTAAACCAGATAATATTTAATAGTTAAAAATTTAGTAATAAATTTTTACTAAATATACACTTGGAGTTTACTAATGAAAAAAATATTTTATATCGTCTTGCATGTCTGATTTATAATTTTCTTCATAATATTTCAATAATACAAGTCGTTATAGCCCAGGTGCATGAAGATACATTACGAGAACGCTATAGCTCAATAATTTGTTTTAGGAGTAAATAAATTATGTGTATTTTTATTCATCTGAAGTTATATTAAAACGACATACATTTTTCAGTTTTGCTCTACATTTTGACATGCCTATGTGTTCTTTACATTTTGTTTCGTTGTGTGGCTCGCCTCCTGTGCGGGCCTCGAAGAGATACAGATAATACTGATGTGATAGAATTTGAATTGTATGCGGACGACGACGATGACATACTTGATGTTTAAGCCAAACTTCAGGTTACTGCATCCTTTTATTTATTAGAAATTATATATTAACACGTGATAGTAAAACTGTCACTAACACTTTAATTGAACAAAAAATTTAAAAATTTAATTACTTGGAGGAGAAAAATAAATTGACAACACAATATGTGATCAATTTATATTTGGGGGTTGTGTGACAGGTCAAATTACGATATTAAAATATTCGCGGGGAATTAGCAGACGGTGAACCAAATGACCGTGACGCAAGTAAATCACATGTTATTGGAATTGAGTTTTATTTAATTAATAATAGAGAAATGTGTTAAACTTTATACGGGAACAAATTCAAATAATTAAACTGAGCTAAACATAACTAAAATTTTTTTGTTTTTACTAAAAGTACAAAATAAAATTACGCAAAAAAGCCAATAGTGGGATAAAATGACTTGCGTATTGATGACATCAGAAAGCACATGTTGCAAAAATTTAAATAAAAAGCGATAGAAAAATACTTAAAGAAAATATAAAGACTTAAATTGATCAATTATAGTAAACGTGATAAAATTCGATAATTATGAGAAAAAAATTAACTTATATTCAATCGTGAAGACGTTAATTTGAACGGGAGAGGGGTTGAGCATTGTTTGAGACAGTACGCAATGTTTTGGCCCCAGAATCCTTCTTCTGTTTCGAGAGCTGAAGCAGAGAGGACGTCAGACGTGTAGATCCACCTGGCAATGATGCAATACGGAATTATTGTGCAATAGTGTATTAAAAGTTATAACCGGGCGATGGGATATTGTTTTTAGTGAATAAATTAACAACAAAGCAAAGTTAGTACAATTAGTTGTTTGTATTACATCAAAATAAATTAACGTATCAAAGTGATTTGCTTTGTTTTAATATGATTGACTATCCCATGTGCGAAGAAGTGTGAGCCTTCAATGCAGTGATATACAGCGCTTATATACGTTTTACATACAGCGCATCTTGGGAGGAAAACAAGAAAAGCGTGTCCCTCACGACAGTGGACGCAGTGACCATAGCACGGCTTGCAGAGTTTTTCCAGATCAAACTCCTCTAGCTTCTTCGAGATCTGCGGAGCGGAGCGACGTTCGCCTGCACGAACTATATCGTCTTCGTCATCAAAATGCAAATGAGGGGTTTTCCTCACGCCCACATCGTGTTTAAGATTGACGGAGACAAGCAGACGAAATCGACTCTGTAATCCGCGCGGATATCCCGTCGGAAGAAGAAGCCGGTGTAAGACTAAGAAAGTTGGTGTTGCAGCACATGATCCATGGTCCTTATGGCACAGTTCATTGCACCGACTTTCTGTGCAGGGACGCTGTGAAGGGTCACTGCACAAAGTTTTATCCTAAGCCTTCCTGCCAGACATCCCACGTAGATGACGGAGGATTCGTGCAGTACAGGCGGGACTATAGAAATACCGGTCAATCAAGTTACGCAACAGGTATGTTTACTGTTCACGATAACACCGCACTATTGCTTAAGTATGAAGCACACATTAACTTGGAGCTTGCTCTACCTGTCGCGTCATCAAGTATCTATTCAAATACCTGATGAAGGAATGGATCACTTCAAAACGTCACCGTCACTCCTTTGTGGCAACAAGAGGATGAGGTAGAAAACTATGTGACTAAGAGAATGGTTGGTGTCGTCTCTTGGACTTCCCAATCTCAAAGTCAGAACCACCAGTTGAGTGTCTATCTTGTGTCCATCTTGAGGGTAAAATGCACGTCTGTTTTCGTCCCGGTGATCTGACCTCCGCGATAACCAGATCAAGCTCCAAGTTAATATTGTATTTTAACAGACCTGTTGATAAAAGTTTTGACCGCTTTACCTATCAGACATTTTTCGAAAAATAATTCATGACAAACGACCCGAAAACTGAACCGTTATATGAACATGTTTGTACATAATTTTTCTTCCAAAATGTCTTCCTAAAACTACAATTTTTGTGTTTACTAAGTACGTATTGTTACGTATTTGACAGTTTTTTAGGAGTGCAGTAGTATTTGTACCACGTAGAAGGCTACTAGGAGATATTACAACAGCTCATTGTTTTACTTAACAGTAGTTCTATTCACGTGACATTAATTTATAAATAGTTTTGTGTGTAATTCGTGTTCTATAACAGTTCTATATCATCCATGAAAGTAGCAGCCCTGAAACTCGTATACTCGCTCTCCGCGAACCCATACACTTTTAGCCCCTAAAATGTCTCTGTCCCACCCCCCCCGTGCTGAATTCTTACAACCGCACTGTTCTTCCTCCCAGCTCAGCCACCGTAAGGCAACAGCCGATTGAAAATCGGCCAAGCGGTACTCTCCTTTTCAGGAATCAAAGCGATTGTGTTCGATTTAAAAAAGTTCCGTCTAAAAGCCAGATTGCATGCGCTGGCAATGGTGACTGCTTCCATGAAGTGGTCAACATTGCACTTTTCAAGAAAATGTTTCTAAATTTAATGCACGCTGTCGCCAGTATGTCTACATCTGAGATACAGTACTCGATCAAACTCTTTGTTTTAAGTAGAATACTAAATTGTTAGCGACTTGTTCGTTGTGCTAATTTTCAAAGCCTTTGTAGGACTTTTCAAACTTGGTTTCAGGGCTGTAGTACACTTTAGATGGGATCCCTACATAATTTTGGTTTGTCAATGTATTGAAAAGATGAGGGAAGTAACCATTCTTCTCTAGGGTAAGGTCGACAGCTTTGGGGAGTGCCGAGAGGGCCGTGTGGAGGTCAAGGAGTCTATAAATCGTACATTGTCTAGTTCCATTAAAATTATTTTTTGTAGCTTGCATGATCAGTTCAGGAGTGAATTTAGATTGTTCTAGAATGTACTTTATAAAAAAACCGGAAATCGAATTCCTGGCCGTTGTGAGCAATGACACATACGTTTTTGAAACGATTTTCTTACCTCCGTTACATATTCCATAAATTGACTGATTGGATCTTGTCTAAAGACCCTAGTACGGTTGTTACAATTTTGAAAAGTTTCACTACCACCAATGCATTACCAACAAAACTGTTGCGAGACACAGAGGTTGTCTTTATGAATTTTAGAATATCCAGTTAAGGGGAAGCCGGAAGGGAATTTTTTTTATTTTTTATGTTATTTGATAGCTCTAAGCTTCTTGTTTAAGAAAATATAAAACATAATACCATTAACATTCGCAAATATGTAGGAAAAAACTATGAACCCCCTCTGCACTGCACCCGATTTTCCCAGTGGGAACGCGTGGTTTTTTCTACGGTATATGCGTACGTAACATCAGGGCAATAGTGCTGAGTATTATGTTTGGCAATACTGTTTGCTAATAGGCTGTCTTCTACTGTCTGCTGTTGTTGATGAAATATTAGCAGCTTAATAGTGTTTTACAAATTCGTGGTTACCTTGTAACATTATTGTTTACAAAGTGAACATTTTTGTGTTTTAGTGTCGTTTAGGGTACGTAGTATTTTTGTTTAGTGATTTGAATGGTGTAGTGGTAATGCCTAGGGCTAAAACTTTCAACAAAACTAAACCAAAGTACAAAGGGAACCAATACCATTCTAAAGATCGTAGGCCTAGGCCAAAGCCAGATGCTCAGCCACAACCTAAGCCTAGTCCTAGTCAATCATCTAAGACACTTGCTTCATCTTTCACTGAATACGATACTTACCAATCCTCAGGTTATGGTAATGTCATCTTTGATGTAGGCCTACTTAGTAGTTTAGTAAAAAGTTTTGTTAGGCGTAAGTTTTGCGATGGCGATGACTGCGTAGAACTATGTGTTCTTGACACCGGTAAGTTGTTTCAGTCGTGGCCTAGCTGTGAATTTGGAACTAAAGTGTAGTCTATGTTTAGAATCAATAACTTTCTGCAACTCAACATTCAACAAAGAGAATGAAAAGTATGATATAAACATTATGTTTGTGTACGCTATGCGCACGATTGGTCGTGGCCTAGCCGCTGCCAACATATTTTGTTTGCTGATGAACCTGCCTTCTCCACCTCAAAAGTTTGAGGCTTAAGTTGTTGCTCAAAGCAGTAAAAAGGTGTACTAATGAGAGCATGGTGAAGGCTACCAAAGAGGCTGTGGCTGAGAATTGTGAAGAAACTAAGACTGATTTGTTGGTATGTCTCGATGAGTCGTGGCAGAGACGAGACAACAAATCCTTGAACGGTTTTGTCTCTGTGACCTCGTTTGACACTGGTAAAGTGTTACATGTGGCAATTATGTCTAATTGGAGTCGGACAGAAATATGGCTATTACTAAAACAAAATCTAGAGCTGAAAATTCCTGAAGATTGGATATCAGTTGTACAGTCGTCACGTCAACATCCTGTACCCTTTAAAAACAGTTGAAGTGGACCAAAGTCTCATTAGAAACTGGGTTGGATTCTTAGACGTTTTATTCTTTAAAAAATGCCTATTTCCCATAAGACCAGTAAAAGAATGTACAGTTGCAGTAAAAAAACCATCAAATTTTATGCATCGTGACTTATACAATGGTGCGTGGATTTCTTCTCCAATAGTTCCACAAGGAATAGTCCACCGAAATCAGTTTGCTGAGAATCTTCGACTAGCTTCTAGCAATGAATTCATACTACCTACCGGTCCTCATGCTTATGACAGTGAGTATTTTACTTTCTCATGTTATACTGATCACTAATATTACAACGTAAACTAATTAGACTTAGCAACAAAATTACAATAATTAACTCAATACTCAATGTGTCATAGTAGAAAACCTTCTTTAAGTCAATGTAATTTAATATTAGTTTATAAAAGGGTTCTTTTGTTTTCAGGTTTGTTACCAATATCTGAGGCAAAATATGTGGATTTGAACCACTTAAAACAATTTTGTATGGAAAGAAGAGCTAAAGAGTACTACAGCAATTTTACCACATGGAGAAACTTGCAAGAAAAAAAGGTCCACCAAAAATAAATGATAGACAAAACTCAGCTAATATTTGTTTTAAACAAATTTCATTGTCAAATTTACTACATAGATTTAATACACAATAAAGCATAAAATAAAGTGTTATTTGTCTCTAGTGGTTTCCCTTATAACCAATATGGTTTGTTTTAAGTTAACCTAGGTTGTTGGACAAAGAAAATTTTTTCCCCTGTAAAATTGGTACTTGTTGTTGAAAAATCCGACGTTACTAAGCAACAATTGTTACTTGAAGGATGTTATTTACTCTATCCTCCTGAGTCCCAGAGTAAATCTGTGTTTTAAAGTGTCAAAATCCTAAGTGGCTATATTTAGTACAAGTGCCTGACTGTGCTTGAGTCCTGGACAAACCATCCCTCTAAAGTGGGTCAAAGACCTAAGTGGCTATTTTTAGCCACTCGCAAAAAAAAATTCACAGAGTCCCTCCTAGTTGTGTTATTCCCATTCAGGTCGCAGCACTTTGATAGAAAGAACAGTTTTTGGCCATAGTAGTGCAAAGTTTTGCCACCAGAATGCTCTAGGTATGCTCCAGTCTTCTTAACCTAAAAATGACTGACCCTCCAGAAAAACGTGACCGGCCAAAACGTTCATGTAAGTACTTTATTAATATATTTTAGCCTTAGCTCGTACTGATATCATTAGATAAGAACTATGTCTGCATTTTAAACGATAAATTGTGACAATCGGCTTTTGTTTAAAGTAGCTATAACAGGTTTATTTTTGTAGTTCCTAAAAATAGGCACTTAGGCGCTATAGACTATAAACCCATATTTTTATAGTTCCTTTTTTTAGTCACTTAGGTCGTTAGCTAAAATGTTTTTCTTTAAAAAAAATAATAACAGCTGACAAATATATAATGTAGTTGATTATTTATGTGTTTTTAGGTCAAGGCAATCAAAACCCTCACTACGAACCAGTCAATCTAGATGATTCTGAGATTGAGGGCGCGTTAAATGATGATGATGAAGAAGGGGACTTGTTGAGACACAGAGACCGCTTTTTTGATGTGAATGAAGTTATTGGAAATTGGAGTGATGACACCGATGAAGACCCCACATACGAGCCTCCCAATGAGCCGGATCGTAAGGAAGACACGTCAGAAGAGGATCCACAACCAGAAGCAATCCAGCGAAAAGAAGTAAGATAACTACCTGAATTCCAAAATTACTTATTATCTCATGTATTTGAAATTATTACTAAAATATGTATTATAGTCCTTGTAATTTTATAATAAGGTTGCTATAACAAAGCTTAGTACATTTAAAGGAAGTAAAAAAATATGTATGTCAGGTTGTTTAATTCTGGAACCATTGAGAGAAAAGTTTAGTAATTTCAAGATTATTTTATTTAACAATCTTTTTATTTAATTGTTTGAAAGTAGCAAAAATATATATGGAATTGTTTTTGTTCCAGGGAAAGAGGAAGAAGGCGCTCACTAAGAAAAAGGGAGATGGGGCTAAGAAATCGAGAAAAACGAAAAAATCAGGACAAGGATTTTTCACCCCCATGGAGGACAGGACCATTCAATCCGACACCTTTGACGATTGCTCAACCAGCATACCTACCTATCGACAGTGATGACTGGACAGCTGAACAGTATGTACAGCAGTATTTCGACGATGATATTTCTTAAAAAAATAGTTGAGAAATCAAATCAGAACTACTTGTTGAAAACAGGAAAGGACCTAAAACTAAGACTACCTGAGTTAAAAATTTGGCTAGGCATAAACTTTGTGATTTCAGCTCTACAAGTACCATTGATTAGAATGTGTTGGGAAAAAAAGTGGAGGATTCCACTTGTAGCAAACAACATGGCGAGAGATCGCTTTTTCCTTATTAGGAAACTGGATAAAACTTGTTTTTGATAACGAAATTACAGCAGACGAAAGAAAAAGCTGATAGGCTGTGGAAGGTAAGACCTTTACTTGACCGAATCTTAGAGGGCTGTTTGAAACAGAACAAAACCACAGGAATTGAGTATCGACGAGATGATAGTGCCTTTTTCTGGAACGTGTCTAGTCAAGCAAACACATACCCAACAAACCCAACCCAACGGGTTTGAAAGTTTATGTTCTTGCTAATCCAAACGGAATTGTTTGTGATTTTACTGTTTATCAAGGACCAGCCACATACGTAGAAAACCCAGAACTTGAGCAATTCTGGCAGTGTGAATCAGCTGTCCTTCAGCTTACTAGGTCTTTAGTTCCCGGCCACACATTGTATGCCGATAGATTTTTCACTTCAGTTAGGCTTGCTGACGAACTCCTGAAAAAAGGTTTTTAGATTAACTGGAAACAATCAGGAAAGACAGAATTCCCGAAACTACTGACCTTCCAAGTGACAAAGAGTTTAAGAAAGCAAATGAAAGGGGCACCAGTTTTTGCACTGTAAGAGAAGAAAAAGATAAAAATGGAACAAAGACAGAGGGAAAAGTAGCTATAACAAAGTGGTTAGACAACAACTGTGTATGTATGATATCTACTGCTGAGTCAATCGAGCCTTTGTGTGAAGTAAAAAGGTGGTCTAAGGCCAGCAAACAGTTTATCAATGTTTCTCAACCTAAAGTTATCAATGCATATAATGCAAAAATGGGAGGCGTAGACTTAGCTGATAGAATGCTATCGTATTGCTCCTCACGAGCCCGGACAAAGAAATGGACATTGAGATGTATCCTTCATTTCTTTGATTTGAGCCTTAGTAACAGTTGGCTTCAGATGCGGGAAACCAAACAAAAAATACAAATTCCAGCCAAAAGAATTCCGCAATTCAGGACTTTTAAACTTAAATTTGGGGAGTTGCTAATTGAGATGAACTCAGCCAATGAAGCTGTTGCTTCGAATGACAAAGATCTAGAAGATAAGGTGGATAACCCATTTGGAGACAGACGAGTACGGGCTGACCCTACTCCAGAAAAAAGAATTGAAGAAGCAGCTCATCTACCTGAGGTTACAAAAGGAATTCAAAAAAGGTGTGCTATGCAGAATTGCAAGAAAAAATCTACTGTATATTGTGTAAAGTGTAATGTGTATCTTTGTTTGGTAGGTGGGCGGAATTGTTTCCGAAAGTTCCATTCGAAGTGAACTTTTCACAGTGACTCCAAGATGAACTTTTACAAATAAATGTAAAATGCCTTCTAAACAACTCTTTTTATACTTATACATGTAATAATAAAACATTTTCAATTAAGGTCCTGCGTTAATATTTTTTTCCTCTGAAGACCTAAGTGCCTATTTTTAGGACATCTATAACACCATTTGTAATAACGTAAAAAATACATAATGTGATTTTTCTCAAACAACAATGATATGAGAACATAATTTAAACCTTAATTGTAAAAGAATTAAACACTTTTTTACCCTGGGACTCAAGTGGGGTCGGAATGATTGCCTAAAAAAAGGCACTTAGGCGTTTGGTCCAATTTTGCTCCATAAATATTTGGGACTCAAGGTAGGTTGAGACCTAGTGCCTATATTTAGGCACTCTAGACTCAGGAGGATATTTGTGTGATCTATAAGTTTATTGTACTCAATATGAAAACTTATATAAATTTCTAACAATTACACGGCATTTATAGCGTTTTCAAACTTCAAATTGATGTCCTGTAAAATTTTAAAAAGTGGACAAAGTACATTTTCCCCCTGGGCTCTTCAATTTATATGGGGATAATAGGGGACTGAGAGGGCTTGAAAGATTACCTGACAACAAAGTAAAGACTTGTAGGGTCTGCACAAAAAAGGACCAAGATTATGCAAAATCAAGAAAGAAATCCAGATTGGTATGCAGTTCGTGTCAAGAGGGCTGCCATTCTGTGTGCTTTGGAAAACATATCTGTAAATAAGTTTCCGAGTGAATATTGTGTATATAGTGTAAATATTCCAACTAATTTTTTTATTTATTAGGACTAAGACCATCTATGTTATGTACTGATCTGCCGTGGACTTAGAATGCAATGTAAGTAGTTTTCAGTTCCATGTACTAACGTGTTCCCTGCATGTTTTTAGAATTCGCTATATTTTGAGCTGTTATTGGTAAATATATTATCATATATTTCTTTTATTTATAAATCTAGGATTATTATTTTTTGTCCATGTTCTAAATAACATATGTAAATAAAAAAATACGTTTGCCACAGGTAAAGTGTTTAGTTTTATCTGTTAAAAAAATTGAAAATGATTTTAACATTATTTTTGGTTATATATGAGATTTGAACACGTAAGAGTAATACTTGTACAACATGCATATCCAATAAGTGAAGTGAATAAAAACGAGAATATTCTCAGAGAATTATCTCATTGCTTGTACTTTCTCTCTAAATGGAGTGAATAAAAGTGAGTCCTACCCAAGGAGAATATTTTTCGTCTTAGTACGTATGATCCGGAAAAAACTGGAGAAATATTCTCAAAAGAGAATATTCTCACTTTTGCTTCACGGAGAATTTACCTGCTTTCCTGCTGTAACTTGAAAGCACATCACTCCCCTCCACACCGCTAACCCAGCCTCAGTCACTGCTGTACTCACCGCTTGGGTAACACGCATCTGACATGTCCTCGAGTGATGAAGATAACCATGATGTCGCAAAAAGGTTTGATAAGGAGCTCTTTGTCAAAATTTTGGCTGGGAACTCAGTAATACTAGACAAATCCAAGATACCGTCGATGATTTCAGTCAAAAAAGAAGCTTGGCAGATAGTTACTGACACTTATAACAACGCTAGTGGAAACCAACTGACCCCTACACAGCTGTCCAAAATGTTGAACAATATGAAATCAAGGATTAAAAAGAAGACCGATTTAAAAGCCCATAAAACTTTTCAAGTGGGAGGTACAATTCTCTTGGAGTCACTGGATGAAAAAAGAAAACCCTGTATTTTGTAAAGTCCCGGGGAATACGGCAGTTGGGGTTAGTGCAGCTACTAATATGGATATATGTAATGAAAAGCCAGGTCCACAACTTCAACAAATACCTACAAACAAACAAAGGTAAAGAAATGTCCGAAAAAATCAGGAAAAGTACAAAAAAGTGTTGGAATATGAGAATGATCAAACTAGAGAGCTATCAACTCCCCAGTTACAACGCATAGATCTACTACAACAAATGAAACTCAATGAAATGAAACTGGAACGAGAGAAAATAAAATTACGTAGATGAATTGCAGAAAAAACAAGTTTGTAGTAAATCCACACAAACTTCTACAGATACTTGTGGTTATGTGACCGTTTTTGAGAATTTATAATAAATAAAACCCATTCCTAAATCCTGTGTCCCTACAAAAAAAAAACAATTTAGTACAAGTTGTTCTTACGCCATACTTGTTAGGTTCGAGCTAACAATAAGCATTTTACTTGGTCGCCTGTTGTAAATTACGTATTTGTTATCTGTCAGTTCAGGCAGATGACTGCATAAGATTTCAGGTTTGTGTTACATGTGTCTTGCTTGTAATACGGAGATACTTGACACAAACCTGTTGCTAACTCAGTAAGGCAATACATAGGTCCAAATGGTGTTTGCTTATAAAATACAATGAATTATTAACACAAAATTATTTCTCCAACCATTTAATTTTAACAAGGTTGAATTATTACAATTTTATAAACTCTGGTCTTAGGGACGTTTGAATACTCAGGGAAATTCTTATTGTATAGGAACAAGACGGTTCATCATTCGTTACCGTTTTTTCTTCTCCTCACAACTTTGTTATTGCGTTTTCCGACTTGTTCAACTGCAACTTGCTCACCTTCCAACAAATTTCCGTTGAAATCGTCCTCAATATTATCGTAATCAAACATATTCAAATGCTTTCCCACATTGTGTAAAACAGCACAAGAGATTATGGTTTTTGGCACTCTGTCTAGGGAAACCCTTATACAATTTCCTAAAACTGGAAATAGTTTTTTTAACTGTCCAAAAACTCTCTCTATAACTACCCTTTCCATCGCGTGTTGTAAGTTAAAATTACGCTGTTGTTCATTTTGAGGAGGCTTGTAAGGTGTTATCAACCAAGGTGCGATGCCATATCCTGAATCCCCCAATAGACAGGCTGTCACCAAATTGAGAAATAACTTCTCTAACTTGACTTCTTCGTCACATCCTAGCATCATGCACACTACCAGGACACTCAGCACCTATGATGGTATTTTTTTCATTTCTATCACAAGTTGCTTGGACATTTATACTCGGATAACCTTTGCGGTTTATGTACCGAGGTATGGCTATTAAATAACGGGACTGATATTGTAAAAAAATTTTATTTTCATTTTAAACATAATTACTTATTATCACCTTCAATATACACCCCCTGCAACGCTCCATTGTTGGAAACAATGCTGAAAGTCATCTTCTGTCAACTCTTTCAAGAGTCTTGCCGCTTTTTCTTGAACAGCTTCTACGGATTCAAATCTCGTACCTTTCAATGCAGATTTCACCTTAGGGAAAAGATAAAAGTCGCATGGTGCTAGGTCTGGCGAGTAAGGTGGATGTTCTAACACTGGGGTGCTGTACTTGGTCAGGAACCGCTTCACAGATAACGCGGAAATGAGCTGGCGCATTGTCTTGCTGCAAAATCCATGATTTGTCCTTCCACATTTCGGGTCGTTTTTTTTTTCTTACTCTTTCACGTAGTTTATTAAGTACCTCAAGATAGTAATGTTGATTAATTGTTTGACCTTCAGGAACCCAGTGAAGGTACACAATCCCAACGAATGTCGAAAAAAACAATCATCATTGCTTTAAATTTTGACTTGCTCATTCTTGCTTTTTTGGCTCTCGGTGAAGTTGAGGTCTTCCAATGCATGGGTTGGCGCTTCGTCTCCGGATCATGAGTAAAAAAAAACCACGATTCATCACATGTTATTATTCTTTCAAATAAATTTGGGTCATTTTCAATGGCATTCAATGGCAGTCCGTACAAACATTTTTACGAGCTGCTTGTTGATCAATCGTAAGAATTTTTGGTACCATTTTTGCACACACTTTTCGCATGTTCAAATTGTTATGTAAAATTTGCCGTACACATTCTTTATCAATGCCTACAGATTCAGCAACTGCACGAATGCTTAATCGTCGGTCAGACCGAATCAAATTAGCAACTTTTTCGACATTGTCTTCCGTTTTTGATGTTGAAGGACGACCTGGCCGCGAATCATCTTCCACGTCTTGTCGACCATCTTGAAAACGCTTAAACCATTCAAAAATACGAGTCCGCGATAAACATTCACTGACATACACTTCTTTTGTAAATTATAGGTTTTCGGTAGCGGTTTTTCCAAGTTTTAACGTGAAATTTAACAACAATTCGTTGCTCTATTATTACGCTAACCATTTTTCCAGCAAAACAAAATAACAACACTTACATAAATGAAGGTTATGACACAACGATGTTGTTTACAGAAACGAGACTAACTGCATTCTGAAGAGGAAGTTTCAAACTACAACAGCTGTTGGTCATTGTTGATTGGCGCATGCGCACTCGTTCCACTGCAGCGTCAGTCCCGTTATTTAATAGCCATACCTCGTATTCAGATTCATGTAAAGTTGGTTTATTTATTTCAATTTGAGTACAGTCGAGTGCACCTATCACTGTCGGAAGATTAAAACGGGTCTGCCACACAATAATTTTGCATCGTTAACTTCTTGTATTGTATTTGGGAAGTGGATCCAGTTTGGAGCTTTTTCTACTATACTATCCATAACTGCATTAATGGTTTTACATATCGTTGTCCCATGTACTCCTAAGTCCTCAGCAATGCTACTTTGAAAAACCAGGATCACCAGTGAAACGTAGAAAAATCTCCATCTTCTTTCTAGGTGACAGAGCGCCACCACCTCGAGTCTCATGACTTTCCGGTAAAAAATGCTTGAGTAAATTCAAACACTGTCGTTCTCAAACCTCAAAAGCTCTCTACACTGTCCAACTTCTTTCTCTGTATACTTTAGCTCCACGAACATTCATGAACATCGCCATGACGACTGACTAAAAGTGAGCATGGGAACGATGAGACTCCATATTATTAGAGAATATTCTCTTACTCGGAGTAACAGCTCAGTTTTATTCAACTACATTGTAAGAAAATACTCACTTACCAGAAAAATCTGAGAAAATACTCACCGTGAGTAAATTCTCTCCGTTTTTAATCACTTCAAACTGAGATTATTCTAACAAAATTGTGAGTTTGAGCATTTACACAGTTTTATTCACTTCACTCATGAATTGTATTTCTTTTTAGTGGGACACATATACCTAAACATTTTGACACATATTTCACAACAATATCTCTTATATGAGTCAAGGTATGAATTTTTTCCTAAATGTCTGTAAAACTAGTATAAATGACATTGTGCAGTTTTGGCACCATGTGCTATATATGCATGTGAACATTTTAGAAAATGTAAATTTTTTGGGTTGGTCCTCAAAGGGTTAAAAGAAAATTACTATAAAGAACTGATTGAAAATCATCTAATACAAAATCAAAATGGAATTTTTTAAAACATATTTTTAAATAAATAAAAAAAACTTTGTGGATATACTGGTGATTAAACACAATGGATAAATTTTTTGCAAATATTGGTCAGAATTGGCATCCAAAATTCCAGATCTAGAATATGAAAAAATTTAAAACAAATTCAAACTCTATATAACTCTTTGAAATTACCAAATTAGAAATTGAGAACAAAATTAAACTTTTCAAGAATGACAAAGCAAGTGGATCAGATAAAATTCCAATCAAACTAATCAAAAACCCTTATTTATCTATTAAGTGAACCGTTAGCATATATTTTTAATTTTATCTATTGAAACGGGAATTTTTCCCGATAATCTAAAAATAGCAACAATCAGTTCAATTTACAAAAGTGAAGGAATCTTATCAGATCCATCAAATTTTCGTCCAAATAGTTTATTAACAATAATTGGCAAGATATTTGAGAAATGTTTACATGAGAGAATATATCGTTTATTGGAATAATACAACCTTACTATCAAGTAAACAATTTGGTTTTAGAATTAACATACCGTAAAATGGGGTGAATAGCAAACACTGGGGTGAATAGCAACAAAACTTCCGAAAATCTTTTACAAAATGGTAGAAAAGGCACAAAACTGATAATCCACCGCGGGATATTTTTTTTTTGAAGCTGCAAACCTTGAAAGTTACAGGAGAAAAATAACGTTGTTGTGTTGGCATCACTGTACTGCTGTGTATTGAAGACGACACATGTGCTTTTAATAACCTCAACAATTGAATCTTTTCTAAACTTCTCATGTAAGTACCAAACTAAGTTCTTTCATACAAACCAAGTAGGTTTTTTTATTGTGCTAAAACATCTATGAGATCAATTACAGGAGTTAACAAATCTATCTATTCTGAAACATGTTGTTCAATAATTTTTAGGTTATCATGTCGGATATTTTTAAATCACGGGGTGAATAGAAAACAGAGAATTGTTGTGTTTTCTTTTCACCCCACGGATTACAAAATTAGATAGTAAGGTTATAAAATTATATATATACAATATTTTGGTGTTGTTTTAGTGCTTGTTTACTGTCTCAGTTAGTATGGAGTTATATAGTATGCTTAAAATTTAGGCTACTATGAATGTTACTAAAAGTAACCAATTTTCAACAGGTCTAGGCCCAGGTAACCTAAATTAAATCTCAGTACCTACGGTACATATCTTTCTTTCTCGTTTTAAACAACTGTGTAGTAATGTTTAAACATATATTACGTATCGTACTGTACATATAACATACCCATGTGTGTATGTTTAACATATGTACGGTAACTTAAGAAACATTTTTATGTTCGATATGAAACATATGTTTCAAGCACATTTTAAAAACAATTAGGTCTAATACAAATGTTTTTTTTCCAGCATGCCGAGAAACTATATATCTCTCAACAAACATAAAAAACACCTCGGCTGAAGACCTTAAAAAGGGCTCTGAGTTTAATAAATGATGGTATGAGCTTAAGAGTAGCGGCAGATTGCTCTGGCATTCATTACAGTGTGCTTTATAGACACATGAAGAAAGGTAGCGAGATGAAGAAGAAGGGGGACAAACTGTATTGTCAGAAGAGGAAGAAAAAAAATTTATTGTTGACAGACTAAAAACAGTCGGTGAATGGGGTTACCCGATTGATTCGATCACTCTACGGCTGTTGGTGAAAGAATATCTCGATAGGCGTGGAAAGACAGTGATCAAGTTTAAAAGACAATCTTCCAGGAAAAGATTTTGTGTATTCGTTTCTACAACGCTACAAAGCTCAATTATCTTTCCGAATGTGCCAAAAACATCAAACGGTCTAGGGCAGCCGTAACACCTGAACTCATCAATGAGTATTTTGATAACTTGGAAGTCGAGTTAAAAGGATGTCCCTAAATCACACATTGTTAACTACGATGAAACTAACCTGTGTGACGACCCTGGCCGAACAAAAGTAATAACAAGGAAGGGGCTGCAAATATCCTGAAAGAGTAATGAACTCGACCAAAAGCGTCAACTTCTGTGATGTTTGCTGCGTCAGGTGATGGAACCATATTAACCACCATATGTGGTATATAAAGCTCAGCATCTTTACGACAGCTGGAGGGAAGGAGGTTCCAGCCAACTCCCGGTATAATCGTACTAAAAGTGGATGGTTCGATTCCTTCTGTTTTTCAGATTGGGTTGAAACTGTGGCCTTACCTTTACTTTAGACGGTTTGATGGTGTGAAGTATCTCATTGGGGACAACTTGTCCAGCCACCTGTCACTAGACGTTATAAAAAAAAATGCAACGAGAGCAAAGTTAAGTTTATCTTTCTACCGAGCAACTCAACTCACATAACCCAACCACTAGACGTCGCATTTTTTTCGACCCGCTTAAGATATCATGGCGCGCTATCCTCAAAGATTGGAAAAATGGGCCAGGTAGGTACGAGGCTACTGTCCCGAAAGATAAGTTCCCCAGCCTCTTAAAAAAAAGTTTTTGAGACTTGCAAAACCTGATAACATTATATCAGGTTTCAAAAAGTGTGGAATAATCCCTATAAACCGCAAACCAGTGTTGGCAATGCTTCCAGGTTATGGCGTTTCCGATAGCGCTGCCGTGAGTTCAGCCCAGTCGTCGGCTGCCGATACACCTGGTACTGTATGTGAAAACACCTATTGAAGCAATTGATTCTTGTTTCAAAGAGCTTTTGCAACAATTGAGGCAAGGTGACTCTCCCCAAAACCGAGGAAGAAAAGAGTGAAGGTTTCGGTAGCAGCTGGGAAGAGTGTCGGCGTCCAAGATTTTGTTGAGATGTCTGAAGATAATCCCGAAATAGTTGACCAAGCTGGGACTAGTACCGGTACCAGTACCGGAGTTAGGAAGGCAGGCACCAAGATTACAAAAAAAAACAAAAAAAGAAGGCAACCCAACCATCATCGTCTGACAGTGACATGTCAGACTATTCTGTCCAAGACACAGACAAAGAATTAATCTTGTCATCTCCAGACGAAGAGTCAGGTGTAGAGGAGCC
Organism: Homalodisca vitripennis; assembly: GCF_021130785.1. Lineage (NCBI taxonomy): Eukaryota > Metazoa > Arthropoda > Insecta > Hemiptera > Cicadellidae > Homalodisca > Homalodisca vitripennis. Next base: position 32,385 of record NW_025777168.1, on the reverse strand, counting down.
CTTAAATACGCAATTGTCATTTCTTCCCCGGAGATTTCGCTGTGGTAAAGGTCTATGGGAAAACTAAAGCCCACTTCAGACTATATGTTTGCCAAGTCAAAGATTATGAAGAAGGTGGTTACATCTGCCAGTTTCTACAAAAAAACAACCTTTTGCGAGAAAATTTGCTGTTACAGATGAAGACTCCTTCGTAAGCAAAATCGATGTTGTCCGTAAACTTGGTGTTCCAATTGTTGCCCCAAGCACATCACGTTTTAACAATACCATTAGTTTTGATGTAGATCTCAGTGGACTGACATTATATTAAGTAGTAGAAGTCAATCAAAAACCTAGCTAAATGTTTGCTGCTTGTTTCTTTTGTAACCGGTAACGATTTTTTGTATTAATAAATTGTTTACATGAAAAAGTGCATTTAAAAATCTGTTTCCCCATGTTTTTTTATATTGCAACATGTAAAAGGTCATAAAACAGTGTGTTTCCATTCATCTCAACACTGGGAAATAGAAATATCTAGCAAAAACAACTGTTTCTATCACCCCACGGAAAGGGGTGAATAGAAACAGTAACATTTTAATTTTTTTTGGTGAAGGATATTTAAAAATAATTAATACTGCTTAATAGAAGAAGGCAAGACCGGAAAACTGAGGTAATTTTCACTGGTTTAGGCATTAAATTTAATAACTGTTTTTTTAGCTCCAAAGTTGAAAACTGTTGCTATTCACCCCGATTTACGGTAAGTACTGATGAAGCAATAAATTTTGTTGTAAACAACATTGACAAAGATACATTAATTTCCACTTCTAGATCTTAAGAAAGCTTTTGATATTGTAGATTTTTAAGATATTACTATACTAATTAGGAATAAGATGTAAAATACTTATTTGCTAGTTATCTTGACAACAGGTTCTGTAACACAAAAATTGGCAACAAAATTTCAAATTTAGAAAAAATCACCTGTGGAGTTCCTCAAGGAAATTGTCTTGGCCTTCTTTTGTTTTTTAATATACATCAATAGTATCACAAATTTAAATTTACATGGTGAACTAGTACTCTTTTCAGATGATACAGCTTTAATAGTTGAAGGTAATGAATTATATAAAAAAAACAAACGAGGACCTGACAAAAATTAAAAAATTGGCTACAACAAAATAAATTAACCTTAAACTTACAAAAAAACAGAATACATACATTTCTCCAAAACTAATGAACAATTAGATATTAACCTCTTCAAGGACACTGGCACATATGTGGACATTAAATTAAAAATCTGTGGAAAATTCAATATGAGGTGTTCTCCAATGGGCAATGGCTCATATGATGCCAATAATATCTATTTTTGTTGGCTAGCCTGTTTTGAGAACCTATTCACAACAATAGTCAAAAGAGAAACTGATTCTCAAGTCTTTGAATTTTGACAATTTCTTATGACTGAGTGTTAATAGGGAGAAGTTTGGGATTTATTTTTCAGATAGACCATATATTTTTCTATCAATATACATTAATTTATATTGTATATTATAAAGCTAAATAATAAAAAATACTTGATTTTTGAAACGTACACACATCTGCCACTGCCCATTTGTGTCAAGTATGCCATGTGAGTTTGTTTTGTGAGGTTATGTTGGTGTTTTGTTTTTGTGAGTGTTGTGCTCTGTGTGTTATAAGTGAATTTCAGTGTTTTTTTACTTATCTTTAAGATGGATGAAGACGAGATAAATTTACGTTCAGAACCTGAAAAGATTTTAGGAATTCTAAACTATTTAGAATGTCCAAATGACTCAGAGTTCGACTCATATGAGTCTGATTGCATATGATAGTGATATAGTATATCCATCTGATGACGAAGATAGTGCAGGATTCCTGGGAGAGGTAGGCAATTATGAGACAGTTTTGAATACTAAATTAGATAAATACCGTAGGCCTAAATATTTCTCAAAAAAAGTTCAACCTAATGTTGAAATTGAAGTAAACAATCAAAGCGGATGTCTTTCAAGTAATACCTCGGACACAAGCCTATCTAATTCAATTGTAAGTGAGGGTTTTTGCAAAATAGTCTGGTAACTGATGTAAATATTGATAAATATAAGTGATGTAAACATTTCAGACATATGCCTCAATCTATTGGAAAACATTCAAGATATGCCTAATGACGCACCTACCATTTCTGTTAGTCCCACTGTTAGTGACAAAATATTGGATTCAAACTCTGTAAATGTAGGCCTAGTCCAAAGTTTAGATATTGTTGAACAATCTTAGCATACCCTCAACATCTGCAGGTATTTCAGTTGGTAGGCCTAGTCCTAAATTACCCCACATTATTTCACAGCGTAAAAATAAATCTCAAATTGATACAGATAGGCCTAGCAAGCTAAGGAAAAAATGAAAGAAAATCAAAACAATCAATTTCAAAACCTAAAGATAGGCCTAGCCCGATCAAAACTCTAAAATGCAAAGCACCAAAAACAACCAAAACTTGTATGGCAGTGCAATGAACAATCAATTTTCTAATAACATACCACCTTTCAGAGGTATTCAAGTTTATAATTTAAAATGAAACTAATGGACCTAAAACACCCCTTTACTACTTCAAAAATACTTTTCCAGAGACCCTATTAGACACAATTGCCAAAGGAAACAACACGCTATGCCGTCCAAAACAACGATCACAATTTTAGTACATCTGCTGATGAGATTTTTGTTTATTTTTGACAACTAATGTTGCTATGACAGTTTTTCCGTTACCCTGCCTATCGGATGTATTGGTCTTCAAGTAGTTTGATTAGGCTACCCCTTATAGCTGAATCCATGAATTTGAAAAGATTTGAAAAAACTTAAAAGGTACATCCATTTCGTTGACAATGACGCCTTGCCAGAAAATAATAAGGACATTTTCATCAAAATCCGACCGGTAATACAATCCCTCAATGAGTCATTTGGACAAGTTGCTTCCCCAACAGAAAATGTAGCGATTGATGAGATGAATAATTCCGTTCAAAGGGAGAAGCAGAGCAAAGCAGTATATAAAATCTAAACCAAAGAAGTGGGGGTTCAAAGCCTGGGTTGTTGCTAGCGCCGACGGTTATGTATCTAAGTTTGAGATGTACCAGGGTTCAACTAAAAATGACAATTCTAACAGTCCGATGGGTCCTATTGCGGACACTGTTATAAGGTTATGCAAAGGGCTTGAAGGCGTAAACCACAAATTATATTTAGACCAATCTATTCAATAGTGTTTCCATTGTGTAAAGAGTTGTTGAAAAAAGAGATATATGTAGTAGGAACCTTGCGGAAAAACCGCATGATGGGTGCCGATGAAATGATGAAATCAGAAAAGGATTTAGGCAAAGAAGGACGAGGAACAATGAGTGTGGTTACATCTACAGATAATATCACTATAACAAGATGGATGGATAACAGACCAGTGCATATGCTCTCGACATTCGCTGGTAAAGAGCCTATGGACAAAGTTCAAACGGTATTCAAGAATTCTTAACAAGATGGTTGATGTTTTCACGACCATTCAGCGTGTCTACCTACAATAAGTTCATGGGTGGGGTGGACATGTCTGATAGGATGGTAGCTCATTATCTCCATGCACTGAAGAATAAGAAGTTTTATCTAAGAATTTTCTTTCATTTACTAAACGTGGCACTTGTAAATGCTTGGGTTGTGTTCAGAAACGTTGAAAATAATAAAATGTCTTTTGTGGATTTCAAAACTAAGTATTTGCCACGCTGTGTTTGAAATCCAGAGTAAAGAAAAGGAATGGCCGCCCATCTCAACAAGAGGAAATAGAAGTAAAGAAAAGAGCTAGACCAGGGTGCAGCGACGATGTTAGACTCGATGTGACTGGTCATTTCCCAGACAAAACGTGATCTTGCTAACGGTTTTACGATGCAGATACAAACAGTGCAAAAAGAGAACACGTTATTTTTGCCTCAAGTGTGACGTGCCTCTTTGCCCTGAGTGCATGTCAGGGTTTTCACTCATAAGCACTATGTAGGCTAATGTGAATTGTAAATAATTGTAAATAGACACTTGAACATAAAGAAACGTATATTATGAAGTTACCAAGCACTAGTGGAGTTACACAAATTGTGGTAAGTACAATGCTATGTTACATATCGTCGTACTAATTAGCAAACCTCCTAAGTCCATTTTTTTTTTTTGTTATTTTGACTTTTAATACCAACATTTCAAGAAAAAAAATATCTTTTTCTGTAATGCAAACCTCCTATGTGAGAAAAATCCCTTTTAAATAATAAAAGTGAATACAGAAAACCTCCTAAGTCCATGATTCCATTTTTGTGAATTGGCACACCTGCTAACTCCCAGTTGATCCATTGTTGGTGACCCAGGAAACGTGGTGCTGTGTTTAACATTAATTGTTAATGTGTTCCTGTGTTAATTCACTACTCACATGGAGAGATTTACAAAAAGTAAGTATTAAATTTTATTTATTTTACTGTAGTATAGTAGTTATTTTTTACATTACTTACTTAAATGGTGGTAAACTTTTGTCTGGGACTTAGGAGGTATGCTAATATTCAGAATTTAGGTTATGCCAGTTGACTTTATGGAGTTAAGAGGTTTTCTGTTTGACATCAGTATGTTGTTTAACCTTATTATTTGGCTAATAATTATTACTCCCCAAAATAATTCTTGTATAATTCATTATTAGTGATGAATAATCTAAATTATATTTACCTAATCGTTAACCTCGACTAGGTAGGCCTACTATATTATTCCCAGGACTAAATACAAAAAGCAAAATGTCAATAACTACTTTTTGCATTGGAGATAGGTTTAAAAATTAAAAAAAACATTATCTTCAACAACTGTATTTATATTACAGAACATCAAGAAGACGATGAAACTTCTTCGTCATCCTCGATTATTGACCTATCTACTTTGTCAAGAGGGGAAAGACTAGTGAAATTAGCTACAAACGTGAAACATTGTGAAGGGACTTTCGTGGTTTAATAGTGATGGATCACTTTCAAATTTTGAACACGATAATGAACAGTTGATTTTAGATGTAACTTCAAATGTAGATGATGCTGAAACCAACTTAGGCCTAAGTAATAATGACATTCATTTGAACTTACTAAGTAGTGATATATTAATATCGGTTCCTTCTCCTCTCCCAAATGAGCCCGATGATTTTTTAATGGACATTGCTAACTACTGGTAATATCTCTATTGACCCTGATACGATACAAAATATCAGTGGTTTGTTGGATCACATTGAAAATGAAGATGAGAAGCAATATAATGTCAATGATGAATCAAAAATATGCAGAAATAATTGTGAAGAAAAAATTGTTGAAAAAATACAAGAAAAAAAACCTATGTCTGGAGTTGATGGATATTTAGAGGATTTGACAAATAAGCTTGGTGATTCTGATGATCAAATGGAAATCGAAGATACACAGACCGATGATTACCAACCAAATGAGAGTGATCTAGAAGAAGATAGGGATGACAGAATATTAGAGAATGATCCGCAGTTAAAAACACGCAAGAAGCGGTGTGGCGTGACGACCACACGTAATTTAATTTTAAAAAGTTCTCGGGTTCTAATTCGGACACGGTGATGGAAACTAGCCCAGGTTGCTGTAATAAAAATTCTCTCCTCGGTTGGCCAAATAAAACAATTTAGTTTATTGCGAAAACAATTTGAATTTTATTGCATAATTTAGAATCAGTTGAACAATTACAAATTTAGAACGGGAGAGAGAGAGCGAGAGAGCGATTTCACGCGAGCTTGACGCGTTCAAAAACCCTGGCACGACTGCGACTCAGAACAACGAACTCCAGGGAGCAGCGTTGTTCCAGACGCTACCTCAGCAAATTCCTGCCTGTTTACCACCCAGTAACTGCGCAGCTGCTCTGGGTATGGAAAGTTACCAGGCTTACTGCTGACAGACTTGGACTTGTGCTGAATTAAAATATATATCTTCCCCACCTGCACTGCTTAACCTAATAAGTCTGGCTGCATATATTCATTACTCGTTACTTACTACAATTAAATGTTATGCTGAATAAAAATAAAAATATATTACTGATAATTTAATATTTTAAATTGGCTGATTAAGACCGCATACGATGTTACCGGTCTGGTCTTAGAACTATATGCTGGGGTCGTCACAGCGGCACCATGTAAAACCAGAAGATTGGAAAATCAATATATCTAAAACAGGAAGAAAATTAGGACAAGAATATTTAGGAAAAAAGAAGCTTAATGATGGAAAGTGGAAGTATGACATAAAAAAAAAACACCAAGAGAAATGAAGCCTAGATGTTTATGCAAAAGTAAGAAAAACGGGCAAATACAGTTGCTATTCAATTACAGAAAATGACAGAAAACGAAATTTTGATGAGTTTTGGAGCCTAGATTGGCAAGCGAAAAAGATTTTTGTTCAGTTCTTAACAAAAAAGACAGCAACTGTACGACCAAGACAATTAAATGTTACTACAATTAAATGTTATGCTGAATAAAAATAAAATATATTACTGATAATTTAATATTTTAAATTAGCTGATTAAGACCGCATACGATGTTACCGGTCTGGTCTTAGAAAACTATATGCTGGGGTCGTCACACTCCCCCCACCTTAAAAACCATACTTGTCCACAAGTATGAGGAACCATCAGCCAGCAGCCAGAAGAAAAGTCTCTAATCTGCAGGGGAGGATCTCTGTCCTATCCTTTAGCAAGAAAATCTTAGTATATGTTCATTGATTACCATGCCAGCTGTCACTCCAATCAGTAGCCTCAACTAAATGAAATTTAAATAAACAATTGGAGTTCCCTAAAAAGGCAGAAATTTCTTTTAATAAAAAAAGTATGCAAACGCGATACGTAATTCTTTAATTCGATCCGATCGCTCGCTCTCTTCTCAATGATTGAACACAAAAGATTTCAGGCTTACAACACATATATCATGGTATACTACGATACTAATTCAAGACCAGTCATTAACATCAGATAACCATTATCTCTAATGACCCAAATACGACTACCTAACCAGTAACACATTTAAAGCAATACGTAGTACAAGGGAACTAACCAGTGCTTCTAAACTTAATCTATAATGCTTAAACATTTCAAGTTGAACTACAACACAACTACATTTAATTAATCTGGTTTAGCACTCCAGGATAACTATGGTTTGATGGGTTTAATTTTAATGATCAAAAATATTAGTTGATAACATACCACATTTTGCAGAGCCTAATTAAATTTAAAAATAATTATAAAGTGGTAGTCTTCTTTGTGAATTTTGAACGCTACTCCCCCATTCCTGGTTAAGCTTCGTGGGTTTTCACTCGGGGCCGGTTTCCTCAGTCACCCCTACTATGGATTATAATGGAGTTATCCTGAGTTAGTTTACTTGTACATCGACTATAACACAAAACCATTATAATATACACAGCCAACAAGTAGCATGTCATGAATGACATCAAACTTAACTAACAAAATAAATCATTAAGAAACATCCTCAAAAATAGTACAAAAATTGCTAACATCTTAATTGTTCTTATTAAGCTGCTAAGGCATCGACCAAACCATTACAGTACTACATTCCATAAGGGCCCTGACAAAAGGACTTAAAACTAGTGGCTCGACCCAGTTTAGTGGGTGGCCGTTACACTGTAAATGCGAGGGGGGTCTCTGGAAAAGCGGTTCAAAAACCTTTCATCTTTTAAAAAGTTTGCGTTGACGTTCTTCTGAACATCCAACAACTGGAGGACACATTCCCCACACTTCTCGACCTTCTTCAGTTTCATGGCAGAAACAACAACAACAAAAAAAACTAAAACTAAAGGTTCCGCCCCCCACGCTTGGTTTTTAAGGGCATTGTGGACCTGGGGGCTCCCCAAGGTTTTCACCTCGCTTACCCCTGGAAACAGGGTAGCTCACCGAGACCTTCCTTCTACATTTCATTACATTCTGCTGATGCCTTAGAGCTTAAAATTAACCTAAGCCAAACATATTCATATAGAACTCACAATTCACTTATAAGAAAACTAACAAACAACTTACAACTTTACTACATCGGCCAGACTGGAGACGTTACACCGCTTAGTTTGGTTGCGCAAGCCAACTAGGCAGTTGCGACAAGTTAGTCTAACAATTACTGTTTGAAACGCACATGGGCATCAAGCCAACAATGGGTTACACAGTCCAGAACTTTGGGGTAAAGGTAGGATCAGGGTTAAGGGTATGTTTGGATGGCCGGCAGGTCCTTCCTGTGCCCCATGTGGTTGTCTCACATGTTTATTTTACTTACGTTTTGTCAATCGTTTAAAATTTTAGCCAAATATCGAATAATTTTTAAAAATTATATCTCCAAGTCTGCCTGATCAGAACACAAGATTAGTTACAACATTCCACAACACTACAATTTTACAAATTAAAACGTTACATCTAAAAAACATGGTTACATCAACAATCACCAATCTAACATAACTACGAGTATATTCCTTAATACATCTTCCAGTGTCTCCTTTAACAACTGTCCCGTGTGCACACATCTCTCAACACAACTTGACTAGTCAACCACAATTAACACAAATCGATCATTCCTTACTCAAGGCCTTTGAAAGATTATTCCGTCACAGCATTAACACGAATGTCTGGAGCAATCGGTATGGAGTTTGCCAAGCAAAACTTCCTCACCATACCACAGTGAGTTGAGGGACTCACACTTATTCAGAGTGTCATTACTCACAGTTACAAAGCTTGTATCACGTCCCGCAGTCGCTCGAGATTAACAATTACCTCCACGTTCTGTTCAACATCGTTTATCTCTCCAGGGTTCACACCCTCTTGGTCTCCTTCAGGACTGTCTAGTGACGTCAGGCCTCTCACTTTTGCGAAGACCTCGGTCAGAATGGCGGAGCGACGCTGTCGGCGACGGTTCCGGCGACTCGACCACCATGCCATCACAGGCATAACAAATCTGTAACACATGTACACAAGCATCAGGATTTACACTAACCCAAAAACTACCAGCAGCTGCCACTTTTGCAGCATAAAATCTTCGACCAAACAGAATGTGGGACTTCAGATGACGGACTACGTCCTCCGGACGGTACTCCTTAACACCTAATGTGCCCAGCCGTTCGTTCAGTCCCTGCAGGACTTTTCACAGCCGTTTCCTGCTCAGAGCTAAACAGCTCCTTCTCCTCGCTTGTGTAAATTTCTTCCACATTTGGAAACACAATTTCACTTATCTGTTCTGAGAACACAGAGCTGCCGTGAATACGGGCAGGCACCTTGAATTCTTCAGAGACAACATCACACATATCAATTCCTCTAAATTCACCGACCCCCTTCACTACCGCGGAAGTTATATTCAGGGTCCCGTCACTAGTTAGACAGTTCAAAGTCAATCTGTGCTCCTCTGAGGCACTGTATATCCATCGGCTTGGAGTTTTTGACAAGTACCGGGGACCTTAATCCCGATATTAATTTTCTACCACAGAGCCTCACTTGCTCGTAATGAAACATCTCAACCGCACAATTTGGTCTCTTGCTTACACTTAACAGGACATTCGATAACGGGCAAACAATCAGTTGTTCCCCTCGACACTCTCGGTCGAACTCCAATTGATTGTACATCGAGTACATCAACCGATCCTTACTGATCAATAATTTTTGGGTACCAACTTCCCACTGGGTCCATACTTTGAGAGAGGCATCATACACCGGATAGGTAATAATATCATATAATTGGAACATCTTATTATCGTTTGAAAGAGGCAACCTCATCACTACCCTTAGGGTGTGAATCGTTGTATAACTATGAACAACCACAGCAGAATAAAATTGATGAATATTGTCTAATTTAACAGGTGAATACAATTTAGTCGTTGGAGGTATAACCTTTTCAATTTCCTTCAAAATTCTTAGATACTCATGAGGTGTTAGCAAGTTACTGTCAACCTTCCCAGCTGCTAAGCTCTCAATTGCTTGATGGAATTTAGTTATCTTTCGTCTTGCACTACTTACTGTTTCTTTAGTATCCGAAAGCGCAGAACTTAACTTCAAATATTCAAAAAGAGTTTTTAACTGATAATGAGCAGCATTTGCTTGTGTGAAAATTTTAACCATTTATTCATGCATATTAGAATGATATTTTTTCAATATAGAAATTACGTTATTTATTGTTTTTGCATGTGATACTATTTCCGCCTGCATATTTGCTAGAACAGTCACCTGCTCCTTAGCTTGATGCACTATTTCCTCGTTGGTGTTGTACAAATAATCCATTTTTCCGTCAATGATTTCTAAATCGCTATTCTCAAGTGTACCAAAACAGAAACTTTAAACACATGACCCTCCTGCATCTACTAAACCTCGTTTTCCACGTCTTTGTGGTAACAGTTTTATTAGATCATCAATTTCATTTAGGTATTCACTAACTGACTGCTGTAATAGCACAAATTCGTAACGAAATCCGGCTTCCAATTGAATTAATGGAGAGTGTGAACTCATATTTTCATTAAGTAGATCTTCGAAAAATGTATTAAAATGATTCTTTACCTCAGTTACCAAGATACTTAGATTTCAGGATTCCTCTTCAATCTGCGTCAAGTTGTACTGCAACGTGACCCTCCAATGGCTATCCGTCAGCAGCACATATCTGCCTCCTTCAAATATGACCCCTTGCTGGAAGCAGCTTACTACTCCCAGGATTAGAAAAATCAATCCTAAAACAGAACTTCAAATTTATATCGAGTTTTATCTTTACAACACGAAACACCAGTCCCATAAGCATGTCAAGCACTTCCCACTTGTCAAAGCACCACCGATATAATTCCCAACTATGGCACATAGTCTTCGAGGCGTGCTGACCTCCTTTTTACACGTGGCAACCCTATTTCCCGTACGAGGTGTGCCAACACTTGGTACAGGGATACCATCATCTGCTGATGGTGTTCCCTCACCAATACAGATATTCGAGTCTGGAATCTCGATATCGCCAACATCGTCGTCAACGTGCACTTCCGGCACCTGGTTCACCTTGGTTTCTACTCACGTACGGCTTTACTCGATTCACGTGAACCACGATTTCTCTATTTCTCACTTTCAAAACTAAATTCAACGACGATAACACCTTGACTATCCTGTAGGGACCCTTCCATAGTTTTGACAGTTTCTTCACTCTGTGACGTCCGATACTCGGCACGTGCAGCAGAACGTACTGGCCTTCCTCGTACAACGAATCCTTCACTGTCTTGTTGTACTGCCTTTCATACTTGGCCCTGGCCAATGCCTTACGTCGCGCAGCAACTTCATGGGTTTCCTTTGACTTCGCGCGCAGAGTCTCTACATGATCACCAAATACCTCGTTATCTTCCGTGATAGTCAAGTCACACTCCATAGGAGCTTCCATTTTTAGCCCAAACAACATTTCGTACGGCGAAAATCCCGTAGCCTCATGGCTTTGACTGTTATAAGCCATAGTTATATATGGGAGATATTCATCCCAATCAGTCTGATGACGGTTCACAAAGTGACTAAGCATTTTGGCAATAGTCGCGTGTACTCTCTCTAGCCGACCATTACTCTGTGGGTGAAACCCTGTAGTCTGGATTTTCCTGATGTGCAAGAATTTGCACAACTGTTTTGATCAGGTCAGAGGTAAAGTTCGCCCTTGATCTGTAATCAAAGCCTTGGGAATACCAAACTTAGTAATCACTCTCTGCACTAGGGCTCGAGCCACCTGGTCTGCTGTTTGGTCAGGCAGTGGTATAAATTCACAATACCGTGTGAAATGATCCATCACACTCAAGATGTACACGTTTCTCGACTCACTGATGGGCAAGGGCCCTACTATGTCGGCTGCCACTACTTCGAAAGGAACCTTGGGCTCGTTAAACAACGTTCCAAGGGGGGCCTTTGCCTTTCCATAGTTGGTTCGTTGACTACAACTGTGGCACGAACGCACATAGTCTAATACGTCCTTATCCATGCCCTTCCACCAGAATTTTGCCTTAATACGGTTCTAACGTCTTAGCCACCGCTGCATGTCCCGTCGTTGGCAGGTCATGGTTCAACCTGATTACCTCACGAGTAAGAGATGAGGGGACCACAATCTTCTTGTCACCTCCGCTCACTCTGTACAGGATCTTTTCTGGGCTCAACTTAAAACACTTGGCCTTCCTTAAACTCTTGACAATGAGGATCATTCTTTTGATGCTCACGCAGTGTGGCAAGGTCAACCACAGGGAGCTCGTCCCTGCGAGTAGCTGCGCACATAGCTCTACTGAGAGCATCAGCGTTGGTAGGTCTCTTTCCCGGCTTGTGTTCCACGGTGTAAGTGAACTCAGCAAGCCTCAACGCCCACCTCATTAGTCTACTACTTGGATCTTTCAAAGATAACATCCACTTTAGTGCTGCGTGATCTGTCACAGCCTTAAATTCACGGCCTAACAAATAACATCTAAAATACTTTGTAGCCCATACTAAACCTAGCAGTTCTCTTTCGGTCGTAGAATAATTCCTTTCAGCAGGAAAAAGAGTGCGAGAAGCGTACGCGACTGGATGTTCTTCTCCATCTACTTCTTGGGACAATACAGCCCCTAGAGCGTCAATACTGGCATCAGTAGCCAAGGTGAACGGCTTACTGAAATCGGGGAAGACCAACACTGGTGATGAGGACTAGCTTCTGCTTAAGTGTCTCAAACGCAGTTTGGCACTCTTGATCCCAATCGAAATCCTTCCCTTGCTTGGTTAAGTCAAAAAGAGGTTTCCCAATGGCAGCAAAGCCTTCTATGAACCGGCGGTAATATCCGGCCAAACCTAAAAAGGACCGTACATCTTTTACAGTCTTAGGTACAGGGAATCCCTCTACAGCCTTAACCTTTCCTGGGTCGGGTTCTACACCATGGCCAGTTATTACATGACCCAGGTAGTTAACCTCGCCTACTGCAAATTTACATTTACTGAGTTGCACGCTCAAATTCACATCACGTAGCTTACTCAACACTTCACTCAAATGCGACAAATGCGAAGCCAAATCTTTCGAGGACAAGATAATATCGTCCAGATACACTAAACACTTTTCCCCTTTTAATCCCATAAGAACTGAATCCATCAGGCGCTGAAATGTTGCAGGCGCCGTAGACAGTCCAAAGGGCATACGTAGATACTCATAGTGACCTCCTGGCACATTAAAGGCAGTTTTTCGGTCGACTTTCCTCATCTACCATAATCTGATGATAACCACTTCTCAAGTCAAGTGTAGTATACATGGTACAACCTCCCAGCGAGTCAAGTGTCTCAGCGATGTTGGGTAGAGGATATACATCAGGTACAGTCACAGCGTTGACTGCTCTAAAGTCTACGCAGAAACGATATTTCTTGCTGCCATCCACAGATTTCTTCGGGACGATGACTACAGGCGACGCCCACGGGCTATGACTAGGAGTTATTATCCCCTTGTCCAGTTGGTCTTTAATCAACTTATCCACTATGGGTTTCTGATGAAATGGAACCCGATAAGCTTTCTTATAAATGGGCGCAGCATTTCCCGTATGGATAACGTGTTTTACGGCCGATGTGCATTGCAGAGGCTGGGCCTCACTATGCGCAAACACGTCCCTGTATTCCTCTAGTACTCTTTTAACCTCTTGTCGCTCGGGTAGTCTCAAATGGCTAAGTTTTTCATCTACACATTTATCAAACGATTCGTATTCTTTGATAGCTAGTCCTACTCGCTTCGTTGTCACATCTACATCATCCAAGATGGTCTTCCGCATCAACTCTGCGAGTTTCAGCTTTCCCTCTTCATTGAGGTGTAGCCCATGCTTGGTATACAAGCGCCTAGCAAACCTTCCTCGCATCTCACAGAAGGACATCCTTCCCCGTCCCTCCGAATTGGTTCTTTTTACGAAGGATCTAAGTAGATCATTCGCTCTCTTCAGATCTCCTATTACATTCTTGTCGAACCTATCAGGAATTCCCATAACTACAATGCGAGCATCCCACTTATTAGGTATTGCTTGAAAGGCTTGTTGTAGGGTGCGCGAGTAAGGAGCACCTCTATCCACGTCGTTGGTTCCTGCCATCACCAGTACCGTATCACCCTAAGTCAGCTGTGCAATCTCTCTTTTAAGATTACCCATCGCATCTTTAAGCTTACCATTAGGTACAAACCACGAACTGAGCTCAAAGTTCCCTGGCAACCTCTCTTCCAATAGCTGCTGAATTCCGCGACCGTGGACTATCCGCTATCAAGACTATCTTACGTTTGACCTTATCTATCGTATCGTTACTAACTGATTCCACTATTCCAAATTTAGAATTTACCGTAAGGGATACTTCTTCTCCACTTACATTCACAGCCTTCGCCCAACATTTATTGTTCACTATTTTCGTTAATACTCGTGCCAAATACACGCCCTGTATGGTAAGACCCACTGGTTCGACCACTACATCCGAACCCTCCAGATTATCATTAGTCGTAGATCTAAATTTGCTTAACTTCAACTGAACCAGTTTCTCACTCCGCGCGGGTTATTGTGACATCTTTTGCGTTATACACGTAATTCTCTATACAAACTGTCCTGGCGTTTAGCCACTCGGACAACCTCAGGTGTCGTAGTAGGGGCCTGTGCCTTTTCGTGGCGCGGCGCAACTACTTGCCTACCTGAATCGGGGACACTCTCACCCCTGTGCAACCGATTTAATCAAATGTCATTTCCAGACATACGGAGAACACCTTCCGTGATGTCTATCGATGCACTTCCCTCTTTCAGAATATCACAAACCTAACACGGCTAAATACCCACGGGGTAGGTTACTCACAACAAAGTTCCCTTTTCACCGGCACACCCGGCTTTAACATCAAAGTCACTTTTTGTCTGCCGTAAATCTTCAGAGTTCGTCCTGAAATTCCCCGGATAATCAAGTCAGGCTTTGTCATCGGAGCTACAGCGGCTCCACGTTTGATGAGCGACACCTGAGCACCGGTATCAATTAATATCTTTCCCTCGGCATTATCCACACGCCCCATGGCAACTAGTTCCTCGGCTAAATCTTTCACAACCGGAACTATTCGTATTTCTTTATCTACTCGGGCGGTTTCACGACTCTTAACTAAGGCTCCTACTCTAGGTTCACAAGTGTTCTTTCCAGTCGTTACATTTCTTTTCGTCGCCTTGGCCTGCGGTTGTGGCTCAGTTACTCTCGGGGACGGGTGGCGGCGACTCCACTGGCCCCTGCCCCGTTTCCCGACTGACTAGCACTAGGAGTGCTGTTTGGAAGTTTTACGCGACAATCCTTTTGTCTGTGCCCTGGCTTATTACATCGCCAGCACCTCAAGTCATTACTGGGTCTACTAAATCCCCTATTGTCCCGACACTCACGAGACGTGTGCCCCGGATTATGGCACCGATAACAAACAAGGTCAGTTTGAAAAAACCTTCCGTTCATCTGTAGCGCGAGACGGATCTTTCGATTGCTTCAAAATGTGATCAATTGCCACCGATGTAGTGACGGCTTCTCGGATGTTAGTAGGGAATTTTAGTCTCGTCTGATCACCAACGTGTCCAATAAGACCTCGGGTAAAAGCATCCAAAGCTCTACGATCGGCTTCTTCCCTTAGTGCAGCATTAACTTCTGGATTTGCAGTGACTCGCACTCTTTTCATTTAATGTCCGCACTCGATCAGCAAAAGCTTCAATCGTTTCACCCCTCCGTTGCTGCATTACAGACAACTGCTGGAAGTAACAATCTTTCGGAGCTTTGTCACTAAACCGTTGTGTCAAAACTTCTTTAAAATCCCGCATAAGTACTCAACCGGCCTTGATCCTCCGATCGAATAAAACTCAAGGCGGTTCCAGCCAATCTCAATTTAGCAACCCTTAATTTTTCGTCGTTTCCCCAATGACTTAATTCACCGACATTGTCGATACTCTCAAAGGAAGTGGAGAACAGCCTCCGGCTTTCCTCCATCAAAGGGAGTGATCGAGCCTACCATGTCGAACGTAGGTCGTTCTGTATGACCTCGCAAAGTTTCCTCCAACATGGTGTTCAGGTGGTCACTTCGATCCAACCTAGCATGACCAAGAGTCTCCAAACCGTTCAGTTACCGCATCAATGGCTTCCTGGAGGTCCATTTCTTGCCCTCCAATACTAACGCGACCAGCCATTGTCAATCAGTTCAGGCACACTTACTTTCAAAAAGTGGACAAGTCCCAACTTAGTTTTCCAAAAATAATTTTAAAAGATTTTTCTCAATTAAATAATTATGTGCTCTCTCCCGTTTGTGAAAAGTAATTAAAATCAAGAAATAATTTTAATTTATCGACTTGCAATCAATCAATCAACTTTCAATTCAGCTCTAATCAATCCACTTTTTGTCTAAGTCCTGAACACTAATCAAATACGAAGTTACACCACGATTTATTCTAAGTCAAGACAACCTACTATGTCTGAGCAAAGAATAATTCCAATATTTCAATATTTACTTTTCCTTCAAATTACCCAAAAATATTTAAAATACCTTTTAACTATCACTCAATTCATCATACAATTCATCACGAATGTCGAAACCTATTCCACAAAATGTAATCTTCTTTCTTCGTGCCTGTAAATAAACTTAGCAAACTAACTCAATCAGGGTTTGCTGGTTCCACCACGGACGAGAGGAAAAATTTAAAACACAATAAAAAAAAAATCAAAAGTCAAAACTTTAAAGTTAACCAAAAGTTTAAAGTTTAATTACAATTTAACTATCATCAGATGAACAAGTTCCCAAAGTTTCAACAAAATATAACCAAGTCCAACTTTAATTTTTCAAAAAATATTTAAATTTATAATTTATTTCACTTTCCTTTAACCCGCCGTTAGTCCCCTGTGAGAATAATTCTCACATTTTCGTATTTTTCAGCAGGCTGCGCATTCTATTGGTCATAGGTTCAAATCGTTCTAGGAGTTCCTCACTCTGTACACTAGGAGCGCTATGGTAGCTCAAACAAAACTTTATTGGATGCCGGTTGTCTGGTAGAGGGGGGTAGGGTAGACCTGCCCATGTCGCGTCAGTGAGGAGAATCTTCTACTCGGGACTAGTCGCGTCACTGTTGTTGTGAGTTTTATCCTCTACACCCGACTAACCGCGTGACATTTTTATTTTATTTTTTTGGTTTAAGTGACATTATTTTACTTGCTTGATTTACATTAGTTTTTACATTAGATATAAGTTTTCAATATGGATCAAGACAGTCAGTTGTTGAGTTGGTTGAACAATACAGACGATGCTGATGATTCAGAGGACTCTGATGGACCCAGTGAACATGACGATGATGATCGTCACTCAGAAGTATCTTGCTCTGATGTAGAAAACTCAGATGAGGTTGATAATGATGTTTATATGGTTCCTGATATACCTGTTTCAACACCTGAACCAAATCAAGATTGTGGCACTTTTATTGCCATTGATGAACAATTTGGTTTACAAAATGATCTGCTACCCATAAATCATGTTGAGCCTTTACAGCCAGTTAGCTTCCAGAATGATATTCATGATTTGGAAACCAATGAGTATACTGTACTTGAACCAGGGCCTCCTTCCTCATGTCAAAGTGAGCTAACTGGGAGTAACCAAATTGGAATTGGTAGGCCCTAGTGATTTTTCGAGTCAAGCTCGAGGGCGAGGTGTTGCTCGTGGACGAGTAACTAAGAGACGTGACCATGCTCCTGTTCGGTCACATGGCACAAGAGGTCGGACTGCTGTGCGAGGCCCTGGTGCTGTACGACGAGATACTCGTGGTCGAGGAAGTAGTAGCAGTCAACCTGTCAGTCGTGAATGCCCTCAGAATTGTTACATTGGGAAAAAAACTAACGTCATTTGGAATAAGTTTCATACCTCGAACACTACCAAAGCTCGCCCTCAAAACCCTCAAAACATCGTGACGAAATTACCTGGAGTGACAGGAGTAGCCCGTGAGTGTAAAAACTATAGTAGGTTGTTGGAAACTTTTTTCCCTGATTCTATGTTGCAGGATATTGTGAAATACACTAATCAAAAGCTTTCCAAAATGAGTCAAAAATATACCGAGGAGAACAAGACTGCCGACTTACAGATGTGACAGGAATATCTGCTTTTTTCGGGCTCTTATATATATTAGGGGTCAAGAAAAACAACCATATTCATTTGGATGAACTCTGGACAGTTGATGGAACAGCGCCAGAAATTTTCATTGCTACTATGTCACAGAGAAGATTCCGTTTGCTATCACAGGCCCTAAGATTTGATGATGGAAATACTCGTGCTGCAAGGAAAAAGTTAGATAACTTAGCACCGATTCGAGAGTTATTTGATTCATTTGTAAAAACTTGTGGAGAAAGCTACAGTGTTGGCGAGAATGTTACTATCAACGAAATGATGGAGCCGTTTAGGGGCCGTTGCAAATTTCGTATTTACATGAAAAGTAAGCCCTGCAAATACGGTATAAAAAATTTATGCAACCGTTGACTCCGCAACTTTTTACACAGCTTACATGGAGATCTACCCCGGCAAGCAGCCCAAGGACAGTCCTTTTACAATGGACAATGATGCAGCAAGTGTGGTGAAACGTTGCATTTCTATAATAAATAAAACAGGACGAAATGTAACAATGGATAATTTTTTCACGTCAGTACCTCTGGCAAATGACCTTTACGTCAACCACAGACTAACAGTAGTAGGAACGTTACGTAAAGACAAACGTGAAATTCCTGCAGAACTACTTGATGTTACTGGAAGGCGTAACTGCTCTTCTATTTTTGCTTTTTCCAGGCCACCAAATTACTGTTCAATGGTATCCTATAAGCCTAGCACTAAAAATAATAAGCTAGTTCTTCTTTTGTCCACGCTTCATGATGATGACAAAATTGATGAAAAAAGTGGAAATGACATGAAACCCGAAATAATCACATATTATAATGCAACTAAAGGTGGAGTAGATGTGGTAGACCGGCTGAAGACAGAATACTGTGTATCTAGAATTAGCAGAAGATGACCGTTTACGGTTTTCAATGGACTTTTGAATGTTGGTGCTGTCAATGCGTGTATAATTTTCAAAGCAAACACGAACTCTGAAATGGCAAGAAGACAATTTCTTATGGAACTCGGCAAGGATTTGATCCAGGCCCGTATCTAGGCTGGGGCAACCGGGGCATTGCCCCGGGGCCCCCGGCCAGGGGGGGCCCCCAAATGAAGGTGGAAAAATTGAAAAAGAAATTAAAGTTTATGTGAAATTTATTGATTACTATAGGGTCGTAGGGATATTTCATCGAATCATCAAAATGTCTTTATAAAAAAATATTTAAATAGCTTTTCAATATAAAATAATGGACAGATATTGTTCTCACAGAGATTTCGTAACAAAAATAGACAGACTATCAATCAGCCTGTCAGTTGTTACGCAATTAAAGAAATGCAGTTTGCACTTTTAGTTCACCTTACTCCCCCATCCCAACAGTAATAAACTCGTCCTGACGTCGACGTGACGTAGACGGCTCCGTCTGCCGACTGCCTCTGCCACAGCTGACAGACGACAGTGAGAGTGACTACGACTAGTGAGCTAGTGACAGACAGCCCGGATAAGGTTATGTTATGTTGATGGTAAACTAACACCAAAAACTGACGTTTTGGCGTTCGTCCGTTACTCGTTTGTTACGGTGTTAAAGTGTTATACAATTTGTATTCTTATTCTTGTATTTGTTAAAATGAAAAGAAGCTATCAAAGTGGGGCAAAGAAAAGGCAAGACAAGAAGAAAAGAGAAGAGGATGCTTCAAAGTGTTCTTCCACCCTATCTGCTTGGTTATGTCCTACTACTAGTACTACTACAACTAAAAGTACTAATGTCACATCTACATCTAGTACTGAAACTAGACCAATAATTGGTGAGTGGTTTGAATTTAGATACGGTATTTAGGCCTAATTAATTAGCTTGGCCAATAACTATATAATTAATATCTTAAAATTTAACTATGTTAAAATTAACTGTGTTAAAATTTAACTAGAGTTTTGGATGTTTGATTGAGTTTAGACCACTGTGTCTGACTCAGACTGCAATCTATTCTAATCTAATAAGCAATGTTTGTTTGTAAATTTATCACTAGTCATATATAGGCTACATATTACCTACTATTGTGTAGTGATCATTTAATTTTTTATGTGATTTTTATGATTCCTTTGGTTTCTACTTCTTTCTGTGTAGGTATTTTATTTGTTTATACATGCACAGCAGCACAGCATGAATATCTATCATAGTAATTTTATATCTTTTTGTGATAATATGATGTAAAAAATTCACCACACTCGCTTGCACATTCATTATTTATGAGGCCATGTATCTACTCTTTTTATATTTTTTTATATATTTTTTTATATATTTTTATATATTTTATATATTTTATTATATCTTTACAATGTTATTAAAATTGGCTTTTAAATTATATGTTATATGTAACTTAATGTTATTTTGACTTGCTATTTTTTATTGCAGCCTCAGTCCCAGGAAATGAGATTGAAGAGGAAGTTACAGCTCAAGATAACGCTGAAGAAAGTATTGATGAAGAAGTAAACATGCCTAGGGCTAGGGCATCAACAAGAAAATTGTGCCAAACCTCCAACAAGTCCTACGTCAAGCAGTGAACTGATCGGCGTAAATGATCAAGTAAGTAGACATGCCAAGTACAGAATACTTATATTATATTTTTCAACATAAACAACATATGCTGTTTTATCGCCCTAAACATGGAATCCCTACGATAAAATATTTCCATGGTTACATGGAAGTAAACAGTATTACTTCCATGTAAACATGGAATTACAGTAAGTCCCTATTGTTATGATCATGTTTGTAAGAAAAAAAATACTAATGCATTGCAATCTACTTACAGGTGGAATGTAGCCGGACGAATAAAATTAATGAAACTTGTTTAAACACCGGAGAACCCCATTTTCCAGACCAGATCATCGATCCAGAGGTGAAAAAAACGAATTATTGAATTAGGACTAGGACCCTATCAACCAGTTGGCCCATTTCCATATGATGGAAAACAAGGTAGGTCCTTTTCAGACAATTATTTTACCCTGAAGTCAAAGTCTGGGCTCAAACTGAAAAGAACTTGGTTGTTCTATTCGTCCAAATTGGATTGTGTTTATTGCCAACCTTGCTGGTTGTTTCCCCAGAAAGGACCTGTAGGAGGATGGGATTCAGGATTAAGGGACTGGAAACATTTGTTCTGATCGCATAAAGACACATGAGAATTCACAGCACCATGCTGATTCCTGCTTGGTTTATGAGCAATGGCGACGTCATGGCTCAATAGACGATGCACTAGAAAAAGGTTTGAAGGAGGAGCGGAATTTTTTGGAGGAAAGGTTTGAAGAGGGTCTTAGATGTCTCCCTTATGTTGGCAACATGCAACCTTCCTTTTCGTGGAGACAGTTGGCATATCACTGATAGAAATAAAGGTAATTTTCTATCATTGATTGAATTGCTGTCAAAATATGACACTATCCTAGAAGATCTAATTACAAGGCCAAGTGGGTACTGTTAATTATCTCAGTCCAACAATTCAGAATGAAATTTATTTCTCTGATGGCTAGTGAAGTGCTTAGTGGAATTAAAGAAGAGCTTTTGAGTGCGCCTTTTTTCTCCATAATTTACGACACAACACAAGATGTAAGTAAAGTAGATCAGCTAAGCGAAGTTTTTCGCTATGTAAAGATTGACCATGACCAACTCGGGAAAACCTTGTGAGTTGAGAATTTGTGAAACGTTTACATCTTTCACAGCAGTTACTGACCAAACCGCTTCGGGGCTAGAAGACGTCATCATAAAATCAATTTCAGAAAAAGGCCTTGACATAACAAAATGCAGGAGGACAAGGATACGATGGTGCATCGGTCATGAGTGGTGTGTATAATGGAGTACAAAAGAGAATCCAAGAACTTGCACCCCATGCCTATTTCATTCACTGTGCCAGCCATAATTTGAATCTGGTTCTTAAAGATGCCGTTGAATGCAATCGAGAAATAGCACAATTTTTTGAGACGGTGCAAAATATTTACAGTTTTTTTTGGCCACAGCATTGTTCGGTAGCAAGAACTAAAAGTCGTTTCTGGGTTGTACAGAGAATCCGAAGGCTCCTGTTCCTAAAGACAAGGTAACATTAAAGACTTTAAACCCTACACGTTGGGCAGGGAGATATGAAGTACGCTTTAAAGGAAAGGTTCGGTGATGTAATGAAAGCCTTAAATAAAATAATTTTGACAAGCAAAAAGCCAAAGGAAAGGAATGAAGCTGAGGGGCTCAAAAAAAGGTTAGAATCTTTTAGTTTTGTTTTGCTCTTGACTGTCCAGTGCAAAATATTAGGGGAAATAAACATTACCTCAAAATCCTTGCAAACGGAATCTATTGATTTAATGACAGCGTACGATCTCCTAGGCAATGCTTTATTGAAAGTAACCGAACTTCGTTGGTCCTTTGAAGAAGTCTGTAGTGAAGCAGAAGAAGTATGTTCAAAATGGGGGATTACGATTACCCATGAATTTATTGGCCAACGTGCAAGAAAGGTAAAAAAGCACTTTGATGAACTTTGTGAAGACCAAAGACTGACAAATCCTAAAAAGCAATTTCAGAGTGACAATATTCTTCCCAATGGTTGATACTATAGTGTCACAAATTGAAAACCGTTTTTAAAGGCATGAAGCAAGTGATTGATGCCTATAAAATTGTTCACCCTTTCTTTCCTGGCCTCATGTTCAGATGAAGAACTGCGTTGTGAAAGCTGATAATTTTGTAAGCAGATTTTCAGATGATGTAACGCCATTGTTCAAAGCTCAGATTTTATCAGTAAGGAATGCTTTTCAATCCAAATTAAAGGATTTCAAAGAAAGTAAAAGAAGGTTGCAAATCTCCTACTCATTGAAAACAGTTCCCTAGCATCAACCTACCCGAAATGTACTAACAGCATGCTTTAATGTACCTCACAGTCCCTGTGACAGTAGCCAAAGCAGAGAGATCATTCTCAAAATTAAAACTCATCAAAAACTACCTGCGAAGCTCCATGTCCCAACAACGTTCACTGATTTGGCTCTTTTGTCTATTGAAAATGACAGAGCCCGAAAATAGATTTTGACCGAATTATTGATGTTTTTGCTAGTGTCAAGTCAAGAAGAAAGTCTTTTTAGTAAGTTCAGTTGCATTCTCACTATCAAAACTAGTTGGGCAATTTTAAACTTGAGAATGAGTGGGTATTACCACCATTGATCATATATAATTAATGGTATTACCAGTATTACCATAAACACCATAAATAAAATATACAATTTATTGTGTATTCAAAGGTATTACATAATTAATGATATTACTTGTATGTTTATCTACTAAAACTACATTGCTTGGATGTAGGCCTAAGAAGAGACTAAAAAGTTTTTAAGGACATCAGCACTTATGTCTTTATTTATTTATTATCTATTGTGAATAAAATTTGAAAAAATAATTATGTTTTTCATTTTCCTTTTCAGCACTATAAATAGAATACCAATCACAATGGTAAGCTGAAAAAATAATGGCTCTAAAAACCAAACTAATGGCACCAGGGCCAGGAGTCATACAAATTTGCATATAAAATCATTACCAGTTTATGACTTACCGTAGAAATTTGTAAACATAGTTTAAGCAAACAATTAAGTATTATAGATTTAATAAGAAAAAAAGGTAATAATAATAATAATAATAGGATAATAATAAAAACATGCACATAAAATTCTAAGCCTAAAGATCCAATTACTGTATGCTTATATCTATTAATTAAAAAAAAGTGCGAAATATATAACAAAGGGGGGCCCCGAATGGACTTTCTGCCCCGGGGCCTCCAAGGGCCTAGCTACGGGCCTGATTTGATCAAAAATCTTCTTTTGAGAAGAGTTGAAATAAAAACACTGTCGATCCCAAACGAGACAAAAAATTAAAAACTGTCTTGGTAAACATGAAGAAGCCAATTATTAGGAACCCAGCTGAACACACTTGTGCACAGGAACCTGGGAAACCCCCGAAATGTGCCTATTGCCCAAAGAAGAAAAAACCGTTATACGAAGAATACTTGCGCGAGAGTGTCAAGCACCCATTTGTAAAGAACATGTTGCTACCACTGTCTTAGTGTGCTCAGAATGTGCCAACAAAGAAGACTAAGTACGAAGTTAAGTGTTCTGGAAGAAAGAAAACAAAGACTTTTTCATATAACAGTAGGTTATATCATTATTTCACTTACAAAAAAAAAAACTTAACTAAACTCATGTTTAATATGGCTAACTTTTATTTTATGTATTAATAAAACTCTCTCTTAACTGTAAATGTGTTTTTACTCTACCTTGTTTAGCTTAAATATTATACTAGGGGTTGTAGTAAATGCATTTACATTTACAAACGACTAAAAAATTAAGAAAACAAAGGTTTTTGACAATAATAGCATGAGTGAATCAACCTTTTTTGTGTAAAAAGTGACTTTATTATGTTTTATTATTTAAATATTAAGTAAATAATGTCAGTTTTGTTAACAATATAGAGAATATTAAACAAAGTATTTGAAAAAAACAGGGTGTGTGAGAAAACTTCTCCACAGCCGACTAACGGTGTTACAAAGCTTTACGGGACTAACGGCGGGTTAATGACTACTACCCCTTATCTTCCTTCTCTCACAACGTGGTTAGCCTCCTGCCCTGTACCGGTACCCTTTGAGTTAGCCTAACCAAGTCAGAAAGGTTAGGTTATCAACTAATTTTGTATAATTAAGTTAGTTTTAGAAGCAGTTAATTTAGGTTAATCAGGTTCTAACTATCAGTTAAATCAGTACATTTAAAACCTTAGAGTGTACGTTTATTTTTTGATCAATATTACGTATAAGAAATTGAATTACTGAGGGACTAGTCCAATCAAAACAAAGTACTACCGAATAACTACTCAATTATTCACAACTACCGAAATAACGATTGTCGAGATTCAAGTAATCGACAACCGAATGCCTAACAAAGAATATAACTAGTTAGTAATGTCGAATGGAATTGTGGGAGCTTACAACAAGTATGGCGGACTATTAGCGTCTATTGTTTCTTAGCCAATATGGCGTCTCTATTACAAGTATTACTTTAAAATTCAATAAAAATTATAAAAATTAATCAAAAAAAGTTTTCAATTAGTTTTAAATTTAAAGCATTAAATTACCTTTGACTTAGTCACCTCGTGATTTCAACAATTTCAAATATTACGTTTTATAGACAGTTTCTAGGTTAGCATTATTCTAACGGGCAGAATAAAAATTACTTACCCATCATCCTTTGTCCCGGCTTCTTGCACCAACTTTTCGATTTCTTCAACGAAACAAAGAAACACTAAATTTATTTTTAGAAAAGTACTAACCAAATGACAGAAAACTATACCCCACAGAACTCAACCAACTGCAGAACCCCACACCTGACACCAAATATGTGGCGTGGACGACCACACGTAATTTAATTTAAAAAGTTCTCGGGTTCTAATTCGGACACGGTGATGGAAACTAGCCCAGGTTGCTGAAATTAAAAAATTCTCTCCTCGGTTGGCCAAATAAAACAATTTAGTTTATTGCGAAAACAATTTGAATTTTATTGCATAATTTAGAATCAGTTGAACAATTACAAATTTAGAACGGGAGAGAGAGCGAGAGAGCGATTTCACGCGAGCTTGACGCGTTCAAAACCCTGGCACGACTGCGACTCAGAACAACGAACTCCAGGGAGCAGCGTTGTATCCAGACCGCTACCTCAGCAAATTCCTGCCTGTTTACCACCCAGTAACTGCGCAGCTGCTCTGGAGTATGGAAAGTTTACCAGGCTTACTAGCTGACAGACTTGGACTTGTGCTGAATTAAAATATATATCTTCCCCACCTGCACTGCTTAACCTAATAAGTCTGGCTGCATATATTCATTACTCGTTACTACAATTAAATGTTTATGCTGAATAAAAATAAAATATATTACTGATAATTTAATATTTTAAATTGGCTGTTGATTTAAGACCGCATACGATGTTACCGGTCTGGTCTTAGAACTATATGCTGGGGTCGTCACAGCGGCACCATGTAAAAACCAGAAGATTGGAAAATCAATATATCTAAAAACAGGAAGAAAATTAGGACAAGAATATTTAGGAAAAAAGAAGCTTAATGATGGAAAGTGGAAGTATGACAATAAAAAAACACCAAGAGAAATGAAGCCTAGATGTTTATGCAAAAGTAAGAAAAACGGACAAATACAGTGCTATTCAATTACAGAAAATGACAGAAAACGAAATTTTGATGAGTTTTGGAGGCCTAGATTGGCAAGCGAAAAAGATTTTTGTTCAGTTCTTAACAAAAAAGACAGCAACTGTACGACCAAGAAATAGAAAAGAAGTTGACGAGAAACAAAAAGAAAGTTTTCAAGTATGTATTTTCTAAAAAAAAGAAAATTCTACAGTTCGTGTTTGGTAAAACACTTTTTTTAAACACTTTAGCTATTGGATCTTGGACAGCACAAAATTGGCAAAAGGCGCCTAATGAAGACTCAGAAGATGGTAACATTGATGAGCCAGAAGATGGAATCTTTTACGGCAGGGATCAAGAGAATGACAAAGTAAAAGTTTCAAGGCCAAAGAAAACCAGAAAATCGAAAGAAATTGAAAATCTGGAAGACTTCTTCTCAACATTGGCCAAAAGTTGAGTCGCATTACTGCAGACAGTCATCTAAAAAAATTATATGTCGAGCCTAATTGGACATCAAAGAGGGAATTGTATATGTTCTACAAGAGTGATTGGTGCCAAAAGAAAAATGTAGGCCCAGTTTCTATTTGTACCCTTTTCCAATAAATTTGATGATAATAATCTGGGATTATTTCGACCAAAAAAAGATTTATGTGACAGATGTGAGTCTTTTTAAAACAGGAAACTTAGAGGTGGCAAAATATGAAGCTCACATTATAAGAAAAGAAGAGAGTAGAATAGAAAAGGAAGGAAGAAGACAAAAAGAACAGTAAATATCTTACTTTTACCATGGACTTACAATCACTATTGATGAGTCCCAAATCAAATGTTTCATCTTTATACTACAAAATGAAACTATCCATTCACAACCTAACCTTTTTTAATTTAGAGACAAAGGATGGCTTCTGCTTCCTTTGGAATGAATCAGAAGGAAGCTTATCATCAAATGAATTTGCAAGTATTACATCAAGCTTTGTTCTCTCGCTCCTTCCTTTGCCAGAAGGTAAGGAGAAGATAATCCTATACAGTGACGGCTGCTCATATCAGAACCGGAGCACTAATATATCAAATGCCTTGCTCCACATTGCAGTTAAGAAGCAAATTGTCATAGAACAAAAGTACCTCGAAGTTGGGCCATACGCAAAATGGAGGCTGACTCCATCCACTCTACGATCCGAGCGAAGGCATACGACATAAAAAACATCAACGTGCCAGCGGAGTATATTGCAGTGGTCAAGGAGGCTCGAATAGCTCAACCGTAACTCCGTACAGAGTACATTGAACATGGATTTTTTCAAGTCCTTTGATGAAACATTTGTTCTATAAAAGTGTCCGACCAGGAGTGGGCACAGGATCATCCTGTGTTACTGATATAAGAGCGTTTCTGTACCTGCCAGAAGGGAATTATTAAATTCAAACTCAACTTTTCTGAGGATTGGACTGAGCTTCCGCAGCGAAAAAATCTCGCAGTGTTGTCGATGGATTTTGAAAAATTACCAAGTCTCCACAAAACCAGACTCAAAATTAAAAAACGAAAGTACAACGATCTTCAGGACTTGAAAGCCATCGTACCCTCTGATTACCATCGATTTTATGATGACCTTCCTTTCATTGACAAGTAAAAATCAGCTGTTATATATATATATATAAATATATATATATATATATATATGAGGGCTCTAACTGCAAAAGTCACATTCTCCAATTTTTTTCGAAATTGACTTTTGGGTATTATTCTTAATTATATTCATAGCTTTTGCACATATTGATCTAAGAGTTTTAAAGCAAAAACTAACAGTATCCCACTTTATTTTAAACGGTGGAAAATTACGTTTGTTTTCAAAACTCACATTCTCCAAAGTCTTTGAATGCAAAATTCACATTCTCCATTTCAGCCAATAGGAAGGCTTGTTTGAGTCACGTGGACACTGCACCCTGTATCGTCTGTTTTGCTAATGTTTTGTAAGTAGGAAGTCAGTGTAGTGGTGTTACTGTTTCTGTTTATGCGTTTAAATAGCTTAAAAATGGATATTAGTGTAAGACCAAGTGATAAAAGTAAAGGAGAAACACCCAGGAAGAAGGTTCGAGGCACCAAACCACTGGAAAAGAGCCCAGGCAAAAAAGAAAAGGTAACCAAAACCTTCATACATAACCTCTATGTTCATAACCAATTTGCCATGTTTCAAAGACCGGGTTAATTAAGAAATAAAACTTTTTATTGCATAAATATTTACGTATTTAACTATATTTACCTTACGTACCGGTCTGAGGCATAGCTTTTGGATGCTTGTCATTCTCTAGGCGTATGCAATTTTAGCAAATAGGACTTAGGCCTTTGTTACTTTTGACACGAAATGCTAATATATCATTGTGGTTCTCTGAGACAAGAAAATAGAAATAATTGCTGAATAAAATGTTAGAATCAGCATATTATTTTTATTTTTTTGTTTTCAGATATGCTCCGAAGGGTTTTCCGGATTTTCCTACGTGTAACCACACCAAAGGCGCCCTACTTTGCGATCATTGACAGCCCAGGACATAAGAAGATTTCATTCTGCTTTTTATAAGGAACATGATAAAATATACCAAGACAACTTTGTTCTAAAGCATATAACAATGAACGTGATAAAGCGAAGAAGACCCAAAAACCAAAAAAATATTAAAAAACAAGCTAGAGCAAAATATTTCATAACAAACCGTGAGAAGAAAATGGTTCCGGTGTGTTTGGGTACTTTTCTGAGGGCCTTAAATATTTCCAGATTTAGAATTAATAAAATTGCTGACCGGTTTTATTACAAACATGAAATGCCGAAGGAGAGGAGAGGCGGTGACACTACTGGTAACAGATTTGTGGCTAAAAAGAAAGTATTATGACGTTTATAATAGTTTAAAAGTGCAGTGAAACTCATTACTGTACAAACAGAAGTGGCCGGAAATATTTGCCTGCAGAACTAAATATAAAGAAGCTCTGGCGAATGTATCAGACCAATGCGGAAGATCACCTTAAAGTGAAAGACAGTTATTTTTGATATATTTTTAATAGAAAATACAACTTGGGATTCGGATTCACCTAGGGTGGACGTATGTTCTACTTGCCTTGAATTGGCAGAAAAAATAAAGTCGACCAACAGAGTGGATGCATGGAGAAGCGAAACATTGCTTCTTGTTGACGAAACGGGTCCTACAAGCTACGATCACAAGCCATTTTACGGTTTTGTTACAAGAAGAACCGTGAAGATCCTCCTAATATTATCTTTCGATTGCCAAAAAAAATCAACCTGCCGTACACCTAAACCTCCTCGGTGTTCCCGGATCCAGTATCCTCCTACTACAACCGTCAGCTATATTTAAATAATTTTTTGTGTTGTAAAGGTGCCATTCAAACTATCCAAACTTGTACAAAGATAATGTAACAGCTGTACAACACGGAGGGAACAGAGAATGAGTTTTCTATCAGGGGAATCCAATGAGATTTCATCTGTCTTATATGGACACTTGTGAATATCTATTGATCATGACCCACCTACATGACTGTTCGACTCTTATTAGCGGACGGGTGTAGGGGGGTCAAAATAAAAATTCAACCTTTTAATCACTATGGTGTGCTCATATGTGTTTTGTCAAATGCACCTGATAACATCAAGGAAGGTCACAGTTAAGTTTTCCCAATGGACAGGTCCATTAGTTTTATCCCCCAGATTAGTGGTGTTTGGCAATTCGTCGAGGAAGGAGATTAAAGCAGAATGTGTAAGTAATCTTGTTAAGCCATCCACAGGAGGTACATTGACATCATAGGAAAATTTTGGCTACAGTGAAAAAAATTGGCGATGATACTGTGAACCTTGATTGGAAATCTCGAGGTGGAGCAACACATACGCAAGACCAAGTCACATAATGCGCACTTTTGGTATTCCAGTCTTGTTACGGCGGGTCTACTTTACTAAGGAGAGTAAATGCGTAACCAATGAGAACGGTTTTGGTACAAGGATGAATGTAACCTATCGCCTAAAAGCAAATCCTGAACACGCAGCAAGAACGATTATAAGTAAAAACGGAGGGAGAAGCCTTAACCAACATAAGGACCAGTGACTGATATTGTTGTAAAGGTAACAGATGTTGGAAAAGGACCCGAAAAAAAGGCTGATGAGTAAACACTCTTCTACTAAAACCATTATGGAAATGAATGGCGACAGAATGAATCCCCTGCGAGCTTTTTTAGGACATGTATTTAGATGACCCTGAAGTCGAAGTAAATTGGTGGACGGATGAGGAAGAGGTTGCCAACGAGCACGAAGAGATGCCCTTGTTACCAATTTAAAATACTGTACAGAAGGTCCTACAATGTAATAGGCAAATAAAACTTTGGTTCTCTAGTATTTCTTCATTTTATGAGTTTTTAATACCGGTACCTTATTAAACTCCCCAGTTAATTTATGTCTACACCCAAATATTAATTTATTACTATTTGTCTTGTCCTTTGAAAGCCATACAATGTTGGTGTTCAAAAGATAAATCGCAATCTCCATATCGGATTATTGCAAAACTCTAACATTCTCCAGTTTGAGAATACCAAAACCTCAGCATTTTTCCAAAGGTTTAAAAGGCCATTTTTTCGCACTATGTTAGAGTGCTTTGTTTATTACAAAACAATGTTGTAAATCTAATTCGAATGGAATGCCAAACTCTAAGAAGAACCAATATAATTGGTTACCAAGGGTTACTTGCTTATTTAGTTAATGCAAGATGCAGCAGTTTTTTTGACTATTTTCGTTAACATTTTAAGAAAGTGTGAGAGTGTTGACTTTTGCAGATAGAGCCCTACATATATAACGTCTATAAATTCCTGTTCCAAAGGATGTTTGTTATCTGTATACTAAATAAACAATGCTCTTGTGTAATAAAGTGTAACTTTTGTTTCCTAATATAATCCTCTAGTCCAATAGTTTACGTAAAAATATGTATGACAGTATGAAAACCTCCTATCTCCCAATGAGCAACACTGATACGGGAAAACCTCTATAAACTCCTAGGAAATATATATAAATATTAAAATGGTATTGAAGATTAATCCAGTATCTAGGTTTAAAAATGGTTACAATTGAAAATAAAAATAAATAAAACAACTGTATAAATAGACCTACCATTAAGTAACAACTAGTAAATTTTCTACGCGGTTTATAGTTTCATCTGCCTGTTAAAATATGCCATTTTGGACTTAGGAGGGTTTGCGTACCTGACGATATTATAGTTTTTCACAATTGAAATTAATGTATAAAATTGTTTTAGAAACAAGTGGTATTTTCTGTAACGCTACAATAAGTTGTAACATATGTAAAAAGTTCTCCATCTGGGCAGTGCGGGCACATATTTGTACGTATAACTAAAAAAATCCAATATCAAAAATATATAATAAACGTTTTTGTTACAAATTCTTATTTTTATTTGATGTTTTGACAGTACAAACATTACTATAAATAAATTTTGAACAAAATTTAAAGAACCATCCAAAAAAAACTTGTCCTTGAAGAGGTTAAAAAAAGTTGAATCTTATAAATACCTAAGACCGTATCTTGATATGATTTAACTTTCAAATCAACATATTATAACTTGTTGAAAAACAAATTTAGACAAATGTTTCAAACCATTAACAGTATGTAAGGAAGAAAACTTTATAAAAACTGTATTTTCAAGCATTTGTCATGTCTCTATTTCTAAATTAATTCAATAACCCAATTGGGGGCACTAAAAACATTTAAAATGTTTACAAAAAATCCAGAAAAAAATTAATGAGTACCTACATTTAAGATAAACCATATTATATCTTTAGATTCCATTATATACATATAACAGGATAAAATTAGCCAGTAAAAAATAAGTTACATGTAAGTAGTTGAAGTAATCTAGAATCAGAAGATTTTACACACAAATGTAAGTTACTATAAAACTTAAGGAATTATTTATAACTATGAATAAATTCCAACAAAAAATTAATTTCCATCTGGAATTCAAAAATCTTAACGGTTACAATTGAGATCACTTGTCTTATTACTTTAACACAGAATGGACTGTCGGAAAGTCTGATCAAGTGGT